>NC_091164.1:13495501-13683152 GCF_040958095.1 Procambarus clarkii
AGTGTCACACATTCCACCTGTGGCTCCCGTGTCACACATTCCACCTGTGGCTCCAGTGTCACACATTTCACCTGTGGCTCCAGTGTCACACATCCCACCTGTGGCTCCAGTGTCACACATCCCACCTGTGGCTCCAGTGTCACACACTCCACCTGTGGCTCCAGTGTCACACACCCCTTCTGTGGCTCCAGTGTCACACATCCCACCTGTGGCTCCAGTGTCACACACTCCACCTGTATGTGTCAGATCACGCCCCAGGTCACGCCCCAGGTCACGCCCTAGGTCACCAGTAACACACACCCGATGCTTCAGATCCCTGCCTGAAGTAACAGTATCAGTGACCCAACCTGTGACACAAGTGACACAGGCGCCACCCAAGGCACCGTGTCACACACACACTACGTGTCATACCCCAACCTCTGACACCCAGTGAACTGGAGTGTGCGTGTCAGTCACGTCAAATCTTGACCAAATCAGGTCAATATTTGCTAATTATAAATACCGGAATTAAACGGTTAAAATAATTTCAGTAACTAGAATTAAAAGGTAATGAATTAAGTTTTTAGAAATGTTTAGTATAACTAGATTAACGTCAGCTTAGCTGGCTAGAAGGCTTCGACAGTCAACAAGGATCAGGTGCGATGCACGTGAGTGGGTCCTGCAGGGTAATGGCGTCGTCTCAGTAGTGATGCAGCCTCAACATGCTTGACAATTCTTCACTAACATTGTAATTATGTCTCCAGCTTGCCGCCGAAACATTACAATGTAGCCAAGCACAACATATTATGATTATTATTATTATTGCATGTTAAATAACTCAATTTGCTCGAGTTATGATTGACACTCGCCCCTGAGGGCTTGAGTCATAACCACCTAAACCTTAAGTACTCACAACCGATCAGCCATGAGTAGTAAAAGAAGAACACGGATATAGCGAGCACTGCCCTCTTGTTGTCCAGGTCGAAGACGACCGTTTGCATAGGTCTTTACTTCTTATATGAGGAGTTCGCTCCATGTAACACGAGCAGGTATTACTTGTGCTGGCTAGGAATGATTGATCTGTAATGGCCTCCTCCTCCTCCTCCTACCTCCAGCTCTCGTCACTCCTCACCACAATGTTTCTCATTGATAACGAAAGGAGGAGCTTTACTTAACTGATTTAGTTACTGATAATTCAGTTTTATTTTGGGAAATACTTGTTATTAGTTTTAGTCTTCAGATTAGTGTTAAATTGATTAATATTATTTTGGTGTGAGATTAATTTCGATGACGTGGCAATAATTCCAGTTTTCTAAAACAAATATGTCACGAACGCCTTGCTCTACAGGATTAACTAATTTTATTTTACTTAATGTTTAATTAATACAAAACAACAATAATTTTATTTGCATATTGTTAGTGTTGCTGCTGCTCCTGGAACACTACTGAGACACCGTGGAGTGATATATATTGTTAGTGTTGCTGCTGCTCCTGGAACACTACTGAGACACCGTGGAGTGATACATATTGTTAGTGTTGCTGCTGCTCCTGGAACATTTGTCTAGGTTTATTGCATTTACTGTTTATTACATTTACTTTAAAAAGGCAATATGCTATTAGTAAATGACGGTGCCCTTGCACGCGGTCCACATTCCGGCGTGAACTGACTGTGGTGTTCAGTGGTCAGTGTGGAGATTGTTGTCAGTATTGTGAGGCTCTCTGGTGGCCCCTGCCGTCTCATGGGCCCCCACACTGCTCCTGGCCCCTGGCCCTAGTCACAACTCTGGTACGCACCTCACAGCTCAGCGACTCGTCTCTCAGAACAGGTAATGGTAGTAGTGGGGGACGCTATTAATATGAAGTATTATTTTCCAATATTGATAATAGTGAAAGAAGCCAGGCAACATGTTATCAATGGACTTATCCCTGGAAGGTTCTTGAGTAATTTCCAGTAACCAGAGGTGTAGAAAATGATGAGCTTTACCAACACAAGATGTTGGTCAAAATAGGAAGGATCCATATCTTGAGGTTATCTTGAATTGATTTCGGGGCTTTAGTGTCCCCGCGGCCCGGTCCTTGACCAGGCGTCCACCCCCAGGAAGCAGCCCGTGACAGCTGACTAACACCCAGGTACCTATTTTACTGCTAGGTAACAGGGGCATTCAGGGTGAAAGAAACTTTACCCATTTGTTTCTGCCTCGTGCGGGAATCGAACCCGCGCCACAGGATCAGTTGAAATACAACCAGACTTAATTAGCCTCAAAGGTAAGTGTTTGCACTGCTCTCCGGTCATTTATCCTGGACGATAAGTGTATAGCACGGAGTAGACAATGGTTGTAAGTAATTATCCTGGGGTCAGATTCACAAAGCAGTTACGCAAGTACTTACGGATCTGTACATTTTCTCAATCTTAGGCGGCTTTGTTTACAATTATTAAACAGTTATTTAGCTCTGCAGCACCAGGAGACTGTTTATAACAATAACAAAAGTTGATTTGCAAGGTTTCATACTAGTAAACTGTTTAATAAATGTAACCAAAGCTATCAAAGATTGAGGAAAGATGTACACGTTCGTAAGTACTTGTGTAACTGCTTCGTGAATCTGGCCCCCTAGAAGATAAGTGTAAGATAAAGAGTACAAGTTGCTTCTGATCAATTATCCTAATATCATTGATATCACACTACTGCTTTCTTTGTGATATAAAAGAAGGGCGTAAAGCTGTGAACACCACTACTCACAGGCCAGAGTATAGGCCGGTGTCACATAATTCCCGAGAATAACAGATTCCGATGAAGAACTTTCGGCGATTTCAGCGTGTGTTGCTCTTACGTGCAACAGAGGGCGCTGTTTTTCAAAAAAACACGATTTTTCCTGCCACAGGTGTGGCATACATATTGGAGGTATATATAAAAACACGCACCTATAGAATGCAACGTTGTGTCAAAATTTCAAAGCAATCGGTAAAGTGGTTTCGAAGATTTCACTCACATGAAAAACACATGCAAAAATACAGTTTTTCAAAAAAAACATGTTTTTTTCCGTCACACACGTGACATCTATATAACATGTATATATAAACCCGCTAGGATGCGAACGGAACGTTGTGTGAAAATTTCAAAGCAATCGGCGAAGAACTTTCTGAGATTAACGATTTTGAAAAGACGAGCATTATATATATATATATATATATATATATATATATATATATATATATATATATATATATATATATATATATATATATATATATATATATATATGTCGTACCTAGTAGCCAGAACGCACTTCTCAGCCTACTATGCAAGGCCCGATTTGCCTAATAAGCCAAGTTTCATTGAATTAATTATTTTTCGACTACCTAACCTACCTAACCTTACCTAACCTAACTTTTTCGGCTACCAAACCTAACCTATAAAGATAGGTTAGGTTAGGTTAGGTAGGGTTGGTTAGGTTCGGTCATATATCTACGTTAATTATAACTACAATAAAAAAAAATTGACCTCATACATAATGAAATACGTAGCTTTATCATTTCATAAGAAAAAAATTAGAGAAAATATATTAATTCAGGAAAACTTGGCTTATTAGGCAAATCGGGCCATGCATAGTAGGCTGAGAAGTGCGTTCTGGCTACTAGGTACGACATATATATATATATATATATATATATATATATATATATATATATATATATATATATATTTATGATCGATGTTCCCTTCGGGAATCTTAATTTTAAGATAAATAGGAAAACCAGGGATATACTGAACATCTTGTTTCAGAATCTTTACTTTAAAATGCATAACGTTTCGAATACTTCTCGTATTCATCATCAGATCTAAACGAAAAAACAGAAATCACAATCAAATAACTGGTAAACAAAGAAGTCATACTGAATATAATTGCCTATCAAAGAAAGGAAAATGCTTAAAAAACAAAACACTTAAGCGCACTTAAAGTGATCAATACAAATAAAACTTATTAACTATCACATATATTAAACCTAATTTAAAATCCATAAACTACAAGATGAATTTTATAACTACTAAAACAAACCATTCTATTAAACTTACGTGAAGTGATCAATAGTGAAACTTGATACCTAACACATAGATACTAAACACTATAAGAAATATTTATATAATGACTACGAATCTACAAAAAATGTATGTAAAATACAAACTGAATAAACGACAATTATAAAGTACTAACCAAACTCTTATAAAAACTCAAATATTAAATAAAATTAAATACCAAAAAATGTATTATATATCCTAATAAAAGATTATATTAATGTACAATGTCAAGACTTGAAATAAGTAAGAAAGGGCAAAGACATGGTAAACTAAACAAAAAATTAAACTACCAAAATGAACTAAAAATCAAATTACAGGGCCTACTGTGCACTATACAGTGTACAATTGAACAGTTGAAAGGTTGCTATTTAACAGAGGCCGCCGCTCCTTTATATATAAGGATTCCATTACTCTCAAATCTGACTGGCCATTCATACAAGTGTCCAGAATTTTAAAATCAGATTCCAGCAGAGAATGATCAAACTCATAACAATGGTTTCTAATCTCCTAAAATGCTGGTTTAGACAATGGTAATCCAGTCCTAAAAGATAATCCCCGGTGCTCAAGTATCCTAATCTTAAAGTTCCGAATGGAACTCCCGACATATCCAGCATTACAGCTGGAACAATTATACATATATACGACATTTGAGCACAAGGGGGTAGGCATTTTATCTTTAAATTTAAAATAAGAGCCTATGGTATTTGTGTTGACAAAAATAAATCTAAAGTCTACTTGAGGATAACACTGCTGCAACAGTCTCCTCAAACGACTCCTTACAGAAAAGCTAATACTGCCATAAAATGGTAATTTAATATATTTAAGATCCCTTTCCACTGTAGTAATCCTACACGATGGGTGAAACTTCTTATTTAAGAAATTCCTTATAAAAGTATAAACCATATGCACAGGATAACCATTATTTGAAAAAAATTTCACAAGAAAATTAATTTCCTGATCAAAGTTATTCCAATTAGAACATAAAACAAAGGCCCTATTCAGTAGAGTGTTAATTGCATTTTTCTTAAAAATATCAGGAACAAAGGAATTAAAATTTAAACCTAAACCAGTAAAGGTTGGTTTCCTAAAAACATTAGTGTTGAACCCATTAAGGTTATTCACTTTTACATCAAGAAACGACAATGAATTATCAACTTCACACTCTGCAGTAAACCGTATATTACTATGTTGTGCATTAAGATACTCTCTAAATTTCTCAATATGACACTGGTCCCTAAACAACAAAAAAGTGTCATCTACATATCTCCTGTACAAGACTGGTTTAAAGGCCGAAGGACAATTATCAAGCCAATTTATTTCGTGAAAACTAAAAAAAGCATTAGCCAGTGCAGGACCTGTTTTGTTTTTTAAACATTTTCCTTTCTTTGATAGGTAATTATATTCAGTATGAGTTCTTTGTTTACCAGCTATTTGATTGTGATTTCTGTTTTTTCTTTTAGATCTGATGATGAATACGAGAAGTATTCGAAACGTTATGCATTTTAAAGTAAAGATTCTGAAACAAGATGTTCAGTATATCCCTGGTTTTCCTATTTATCTTAAATATATATATATATATATATATATATATATATATATATATATATATATATATATATATATATATATATATATATATATATATATATATATATATTTATATATATATATATATATATATATACATATATATATATATATATATATATATATATATATATATATATATATATATATATATATATATATGTATGTATGTCGTACCTAGTAGCCAGAACGCACTTTTCGGCCTACTATGCAAGGCCCGATTTGCCTAATAAGCCAAATTTTCCTGAATTAACATATTTTCTCTAATTTTTTTCTTATGAAATGACAAAGCTACCCATTTCAGTATGTATGAGGTCAATTTTTTTTTATTTTAGTTAAAATTAATGTAGATATATGACCGAACCTAACCAACCCTACCTAACCTAACCGAACCTATCTTTATAGGTTAGGTTAGGTTAGGTAGCCGAAAAAGTTAGGTTAGGTAGTCGAAAAACAATTAATTCATGAAAACTTGGCCTATTAGGCAAATCGGGCCTTCCATAGTAGGCCGAGAAGTGCGTTCTGGCTACTAGGTACGACATATATATATATATATATATATATATATATATATATATATATATATATATATATATATATATATATATATATATATATATATATTTATGTATATTTATATATATATATATATATATATTTATGTATATTTATATATATATATATATATATATATATATATATATATAAATATACATAAATATATATATATATATAAATATACCACCTCTGGTGCCAATGTGGGGACCCATAGCCTCGGAGAAGAAAATAAAAAGTATTCAGAGGAGATCTTGTGGTTTCTCACTGAACACTAATATTATCTTCTCCTACTACCCCGTTCTTTTGTATGTACACATATATATTTACTTTATTTGAACTTTGTTACAAAAAAGGAGTTACATATGGGTTACAAAGATGGTTATCATAGGTTGTCGAGTTCCTCCAGCTCCTCAGATGGCGGGCAGGAACCCTGGATGCAGTGCGCATTTCCCCTCTGTATCGCCACACTGAGGCGCTGGAAAAGAAAGCTTGCAGCTCTTGGGTCCCTTGTTGTTTCAATGAGCCTAGAACCCAGTTCCTTCAAAAAACTGGTAGCACTTTTACCCCAGGTGCCGAGTGTCTCAGAAGCAATGGGGACAAAATTGTAGTGGTGATCCAGTTCTCTATACTTACGGGATTTGGCTGCTTCCCTGTGGGTGGCAGCGCCACCTGGTTGTGCAACACTGAGGTTAATGTAGGTGTTAGCCAGGGTTGATACGCACGTGTATCAAGCCATCAAGAATATTTATATATATATATATATATATATATATATATATATATATATATATATATATATATATATATATATAAATATATATATATATATATATATATATATATATATATATATATATATATATATATATATATATATATATATATACAATCTTTGGACAACACCCACCAGTGGGACTCGAACCCAGAAAGCACAACTACCTTCCAGTAGCTGGCATAACTAGTATGCTTTAACCCACTACGCCATCCAAGGTGTTGTCCAAAGATTGTTTATCTTCACTTGTGGTTTATGCAAGTATAGGCTTATAAGCTGGACACGAGTTCTCTCACATTGACAGTGGCTTGACGAAAAATGCAGACTGACCCCTCACTCATCTGGTGCCTTCGGGAGGTAGAGATGTTTGAGATATATATCTTGAACTATCTACTTCTTTTGTAAGGTCTGATGGCGTAGTGGGTTAAAGCATACTAGTTATGCCAGCTACTGGAAGGTAGTTGTGCTTTCTGGGTTCGAGTCCCACTGGTGGGTGTTGTCCAAAGATTGTTTATCTTCACTTGTGGTTTATGCAAGTATAGGCTTATAAGCTGGACACGAGTTCTCTCACATTGACAGTGGCTTGACGAAAAATGCAGACTGACCCCTCACTCATCTGGTGCCTTCGGGAAGTAGAGATGTTTGAGATATATATCTTGAACTATCTACTTCTTTTGTAAGGTCTGATGGCGTAGTGGGTTAAAGCATACTAGTTATGCCAGCTACTGGAAGGTAGTTGTGCTTTCTGGGTTCGAGTCCCACTGGTGGGTGTTGTCCAAAGATTGTTTATCTTCACTTGTGGTTTATGCAAGTATAGGCTTATATATATATATATATATATATATATATATACCCCCAGAAGTGACTCGAAGAAGAATGAGGTGATTTGATAAAATACTATGCCCAAGATTACCATCAGAGTGCCGGCGGGCTGATGGGCTAAATAGCCTCGGCTTCCATCAGCTTTTGACTGGTCGTGATGATCGAGTGGATAAAGTGTCCAGTACAAACCAGTTGCATTGTGCTCCTGGCAGTATGGGTTCGAGTCACTTCTGGAGTGTGAGTTTTCAGTTGCATATAGTCCTGGGGACCATTTAGGCTTGTTCGCATTTGTGTTCTTCACATGTGCCCCAAAGATTTGATAAAATACTATGCCCAAGATTACCATCCGAGTGCCGGTGGGAGGGTGGTTCAAATAGCTTCGGCTATCACTCCTATGACCGATCGTGATGGTCGAGTGGATTAAGCTGTCCTGTACAAACCAGTTGCGTTGCTCCTGGCAGTATGGGTTCGAGTCACTTCAGGGGTGTGAGTTTTCAGTTGCATGTAGTCCTGGGGACCTTTCAGGATTTTTCGCAATTGTGTTCCTCATGTGCCCTAAAGAATGAGGTGATTTGATAAAAATACTATGCCCAAGATTACCATCTGAGTGCCGGTGGGGGGTGTTTCAAATAGCTCCAGCTATCACCTCCTTACTTACGGTCGTGATGGTCGACTGGATTAAGGTGTCCTGTACACACCAGTTGTATTGCTCCTGGCAGTACGGATTCGAGTCACTTCTGGGGTGTGATATTTCAGTTGCATATAGTCCTGGGGACCATTCAGGCTTTTTCGCATTTGTGTTCCTCGCGTGCCCCAAAGAATGAGGTGATTTGATAAAATACTATGCCCAAGATTACCATCCGAGGGCCGGCGGGGGTGGGGGGGTGGGGGTTCAAATTGCTTCGCTATCACCTCCTTATGACCGAACGTGATGGTCGAGTGGATTAAGGTGTCCTGTACACACCAGTTGCGTTGCTACTGGCAGTATGGGTTCGAGTCACTTCTGGGGTGTGATTTTTCAGTTGCATATAGTCCTGGGGACCATTCAGGCTTGTTCACATTTGTGTTCCTCACGTGTGGCCCAAAGAATGAAGTGAATTGATAAAATACTATGCCCAAGATTACCATCCGAGTGCCGGCCGGGGGAGGGGTGGTTCAAATAGCTTCGGCTATCACCTCTCTTTTTTTTTTTTTTTTTTTTTTTTTTTTTTTTTTTTTTTTTTTTTTTCTTCATACAAGAGTTGTTACATTCTTGCACAGCCACTAGGTACGCGTAGTGTTTCGGGCAAGTCCTTAATCCTATGGTCCCTGGAATACGATCCCCTGCCGCGAAGAATCGTTTTTTCATCCAAGTACACATTTTACTGTTGGTTTAAACAGAGGCTACAGTTAAAGAATTTCGCCCAGTAAATCCTCCCCGGCCAGGATACGAACCCATGACATAGCGTTCGCGGAACGCCGGGCGAGTGTCTTACCACTACACTACGGAGACTGCGTCTCCGACTGCTTTATGACCGGTCTTGATGGTCGAGTGGATTAAGGTGTCCTGTACACCCCAATTGCGTTGCTCTTGGCAGTATGGGTTCGAGTCACTTCTGGGGTGTGAGTTTTCAGTTGCATATAGTGCTGGCGACCATTCAGGCTTGTTCACATATATATATATATATATATATATATATATATATATATATATATATATATATATATATATATATATATATATATATATATATATATATATATATATATATATATATACACATATATTGGTGTATACTGGCAGCAGGTTTTCTTTCAAACATGTTTCATTGAATATGACCGCATATTCTGTATTTATTATTTTCTGGTTTAGGGCTTCTATCCCTCTAACTATTTTCTTAGCATCAGGGCTTAATTGGAATAGGAGTTCTCCAAAACTCATTTTCGTACTTTTAAGGTGAAGAAAAGAAGTGATTTACTATAGAGTGTATTACACTTATTTGTATAATTTGCACGACGTTTCGAACCTCCATGGTTCATTCTCAAGTGAACAGATCTTACAATACTAGTTGATTTTATACAATGATAATACAATGAAGGTGAAAAACATGGGGGGATACATAAGGGATAAACATAGGGGCTGCAGAAGGCTTATTGGCCCATACGAGGCATCTCCTATCTAAACACAAAGATTAATCCAGTGTAATTGGCCTGTTATGTTGGACATTGTCTTCTGTGTTGGCATCGATATGTTCTTGTCTTGTCCTTACTCTCATGGTGGGTAGAGTAAATAGTTTGGTGATTTGGGTGTTCATGGTAGGTCGCTCTATTCTTATGTGAATTGCCTCAAGAATTTGTAATCTTCTTGAATCTTGGGTTTTGTCTATTATGCAGGTATTCTTGTTCAACATTTCTCTTGTTAGAGTAATGTCATGGGCTTGTCTCATGTGATTCCTAGGGGCACCAGATTGAAGATGGCATGTCAAACGCCTCGTCAGCTTGGTCGACGTCATACCTATGTACTTACATTGAAGGTTACATCCTTCGTGGGGGCAAGTGTACAAGTGTACACAAGTGTTCAATTAAGCCCTGATGCTAAGAAAATAGTTAGAGGGATAGAAGCCCTAAACCAGAAAATAATAAATACAGAATATGCGGTCATATTCTATGAAACATATATATATATATATATATATATATATATATATATATATATATATATATATATATATATATATATATATATATATATATATATTAACAATCTTTGGACAACACCCACCAGTGGGACTCGAACCCAGAAAGCACAACTACCTTCCAGTAGCTGGCATAACTAGTATGCTTTAACCCACTACGCCATCAGACCTTACAAAAGAAGTAGATAGTTCGAGATATATATCTCAAACATCTCCACCTCCCGAAGGCACCAGATGAGTGAGGGGTCAGTCTGCATTTTTCGTCAAGCCACTGTCAATGTGAGAGAACTCGTGTCCAGCTTATAAGCCTATACTTGCATAAACCACAAGTGAAGATTAACAATCTTTGGACAACACCCACCAGTGGGACTCGAACCCAGAAAGCACAACTACCTTCCAGTAGCTGGCATAACTAGTATGCTTTAACCCACTACGCCATCAGACCTTACAAAAGAAGTAGATAGTTCGAGATATATATCTCAAACATCTCCACCTCCTGAAGGCACCAGATGAGTGAGGGGTCAGTCTGCATTTTTCGTCAAGCCACTGTCAATGTGAAAGAACTCGTGTCCAGCTTATAAGCCTATACTTGCATAAACCACAAGTGAAGATTAACAATCTTTGGACAACACCCACCAGTGGGACTCGAACCCAGAAAGCACAACTACCTTCCAGTAGCTGGCATAACTAGTATGCTTTTACCCACTACGCCATCAGACCTTACAAAAGAAGTAGATAGTTCGAGATATATATCTCAAACATCTCCACCTCCCGAAGGCACCAGATGAGTGAGGGGTCAGTCTGCATTTTTCGTCAAGCTTCTTAGCTAGAGCCCTTTTGACAGGTCAAGACGAGGAAGCATGCTTTGTGTACCAGTTACTGGGTGATGGAAGCTACCTCAAAGAGGATAATTTGGTGTCTACATCCTGGTTATACCTGGTGGACTAAGGCCTACTGTACAATAAGATAAGGAACCTCTTCAATGTACACTAATGTGTAGTTAATACTGTAGTTTGATTGGCTGCATATATATAAATTCAATATAAACCCCCCTAATGTGTAGAGGATCGATTTGTGAGATTATTGCAGAAATACAGTCCACTTATCATCATACAAATTGCTATCGAAGTATACAAATTAACGTAAATATAAATTCTATATAAATTCATATAAATTAAATAAATATAAATCTCACAGGTTGGTTCCCACATTATTTGGTCCTTCGAACCGGATGACAGATTATTGGTCCTATGAACCCACATTATTGGTCATCTTCGAGTCAGATTACAGATTATTTGGTCATCTTAGTACCGGATGAACCAGTTAACCAGTGGATTCATTAAATATACTAGTGCAGTGTGATTTATACAAAGCCAGCAGTCAAAGACGGCAGCATTGCCTTGTGCGAGCTCAGGAGCCCCCCTCAGTTCATTTCAGCCTCATCAGCGGTTTCATATGGTCACCCACAAATTTGGTGGCATGTTATTCCATGAAATGACAGCGCTAATATTGAAGCCAGCCAAATTAGTGGCTGTGTCTTCGCGAGATTGTTCACAGATTTCGTGGTGTTAAATTTCGCGAGAGATTATCAACGAATTTTGTGGAGTTTATTTCGCGAGGTCACTAATAATATTTAATACTTCTTGATAATATTAGAAGTTTCATAGAGGCTAATATCAATAATTGTGAATATTATTTCTCCAAAATAGAGAATTATTTAATATATTGCCTAGTGTTCACAATATAATATTTACTAATTGCCAACCCACAACAGGGTAGGATATTACCATTGACTAGTTGAACTATTTATTGTTCATCCTAGTCCCATTACCATAGTCTAGTTGTACTATATTAAACAACCTAGCACTATTAATGAATGGTGCAGACCCTATTTTGGGTGTAAATTTTATCAACTCAAGTTGAGTTGTGTATATAATAATTTACTTATGATCATTACACCTTTGAGTGATTAATTAGTGTCTATACCATCCTAGATTGATATAGAAGAGCTAACCTAAAGGTACTTCCATGACACTGGTTTATCACTCAAATCATTAGTGTGTATGATTGTATATATATAATGTGTATTAATTTTAAGTGCTAACCTCTAGTAGAGGTAGGATTACAGCCTAGTGATTGCAGAAATTTTATCCTAGGCTACCATCAGTACTTGCTCACAATTTATGAGCCAGTGGTGCCCAATTAACAAGTCACCATGACTAATCCACAGAAAGCAAAGCGTGCTTTAATTGCAAGTAAACGCCAACTGACAAGAGATCTCGACCAATATGAACAGTTGTTATATGAGCCTGTAATTAATTATCGTCGGTTGAAAATACCACTATTACAGATTCAAACCCAATTGCATATATTGAAAGCAAATAGGAAATCTTACCAAAATCAGGTCCACGACGACGACGACATAGTAGTTGAAGATGTGGAACCATTCCTGTCTGACCTAGCACAATATGAAGAAGAAACTCAAGGCAGGTTGGAACATTTACACAGGATAATTGAATCAGAACAATTAGCCAGTACATCAAATAAAGTAGATAATGTTATGGATGATCTGGATCTTTTTGAGAATAAATGTCAAGCCAGATTAGATCCTTTAATCAACATGGGTAAAGCTTCACCCACTACAGCTTCACCCAATATTATACCACCAGAAATTAAGCAGTTCTCAGACAATTTATCCACAGTCTCTGTGGATTCTGAAAACCCAATACCTGAGGCTACTAAGTTAACATGCCTCCAAGCTAGAGGTGAAGCTGAACCAGTAGTAGAAAATGTAAATGAAAATAGCGACAGCACTAATTTCCCAGTCCAGCTTCCTAGGGATAATGCTGGCAATGAGAAAACTGTCATACATCTAGTACTACAATTGCTGGATTTACCTCAACCTGATCAGACTGCTGACTCATTACAATCCTTCAGCATGGAGTTTGAGTCACTACTAAGAACATTCAGTCTTAAGGTTGATATACCTACTAGTGAATGGATGATCAAAGTAGTCCTTCAACGAAAATTGTCCAGCGATATACTAGATGAATTATATGCACATCAACATAACACCATCCTGACAGTACAGGACATCACTGAAGGTTTACATTCCATCATAAACAAACGACGTGCAAATGAGGAAGTTAAAGCCTCATGCAAGCCTTCAGTAATAGCAAATAATAGTCAATTAAAGGGTAAAAAAAACTACCCCAAATAAACATCAGTCAATTACACTCGCATCAAGTTGCAGAAAATCTGGCAATACAGCAGAATCCTCCAAGCCTACTGTTACTAGTTCACCCAAACCGGTAACTTCCAAACGTGCAGTAGGCTGGGGGACATGTATGTTCTGCAAAAAGAAACATTCAACATACTGTTGTGCTAATTATCCAACCAGAGACACTTGTATTGAGCGACTCCAGGAATTAGGGAGATGTTCAAGGTGTCTCAAGTCACACAACATAGACTATTGTGATACCCAATTCAACACCTGTAACAGGTGTAGAAGAGGTAGGCACCATGCAGCACTGTGCAAATATACGAAATTAACGTATTCAAGACCCAAGGTGGAAGATAGCATTCCCACCACTGTACAGTACTGCAAGGTGCAACCAACAAAGAGTGTCCAATCGGCGAAGTCTCAAGGTAATACGACTTTGCCTACTGCCCAAATTACCATCCAGAATAAGAGGGCCAAGGTCCATACCCGTGGGTTGTTTGACCAAGGGTCCCAGAGAACATATGTCACTAAAAAGTTGGCAGATGAACTACAATTAAGGCCTGTAGCCCAGATGTCATTCAATATCTCAGGGTTTGTAACAGATGCAGGACCTCAAGTCTACCAGGTGGTACAACCATCAGTACGTTTAGGCAGGTACGTCTGTCGAGTACAAGCCATTGTGGTGGACAAAATACCAGTAGACCTACAAGTTCAAGGTCTGAGAGCAACAGCGAAATTCCTGAGAAATAGAGGAATAAAATTGGCAGATAATATTAAGTCTAATCACCTCACCGACTTCGGTCTCCTTGTAGGGACAGACTATTGCCATCGATTCATTGGTAGCCCTACTAAATATCAGGGCATAACCATGTTAAATTCTGCAGGAGGTAAATTACTCTCAGGCCCAGTATCAAGCCTGAGGAGACCTATGGCTGCAGATAAACAATACCAATAGAAATCTAAATTTGTCAGCTGATTATATTTCTCCAGTAGCATTATACTAAGGAGATTACAGCTGACTATAGTAACAGAGGTTGATGTTAGTATCATCATTTAAAGCTGAAGATGAGTTCATGAGGCCTCAGTGGCAAATCAGTGAACAGTAGCCTAAACAGCTACAAGTCACTGCGACCAATGTCACTGAACCCACTGCAGTCTCAGAACCATACTTTACTTTAATGATGAGCTATTCAATCTTCTGAATCAATTAACTAAATTAAACCCCAATAAATCTGATGACTGATTTGATACATTTATTATTTAAACAAGATGTATTCCATGGGCTTCAGGGTTTATATATCAGTGACCAGTTACCTGAACAAACTTCAAGTTATATCTAATGTCACTGATCTCACTGCAGTCCCTGAATCATACTTGACTGTAGTACTTGATCACATTCTGTCTTCTGGGTTAAATAATATGTAATTAGGCTTGAATTTTAGCCTTTCAAGAGTTAACAGGGAAATGAAATCGCATTAGACTTCTAACCCCTGCAACTCTAGTACGAGACATCCGTCCTGTATGAACAGACGCACAAATGTGTGATTACTAACTACTAACATCAAATTAATTTAATAATTCGAAGGAGGAGTATCGGTGTTCGTCTGTTCTAAATAGGACTTCGACCCGTGAGCAGCCCCCAGGGAATTATGTCGGAAAATCCGACACCATTTAATAATATCATACAGGCAGATAATATTGCTGTGTTGTATAAATAAGTTAACCCATAGAAAATGTAACTTGTAGTGGAATTTCCATCTATAGAAAACGGGATATCATTACCACATACTATTATAAATTCACCACCTATTATGGTGGGAATTATTCTTAAATACATTAGTCTTTGGGCTTTACCATCATAAAAAATCTCATATAAATTAACTTAATTATCAGAATTAAAATAGAGTAAATGTGACCCTTCTATCACTTACTGACATCTGAACAATGTAGGCCAGTAGCATCAGTGAGAGGGGAGTGGTCAGCCATTGTTATTGTTGTTAAGACCACAGAGTTGTGGAGCAAATTCGGCTTCTATAAATTCTCTTGGACGAAGTGTTATGGAAGATCAGAGTAGTGATCTGCCATCATCAACACGCTGTCATCAATCTCAAGGGAAGTATCTTTCCGAAACCCGTTTATCTAATCATTTTTGGCCATTAATGTCAGTAGATAGGGCATACCGGTTAGAACACGAATGATCGACTCAAACAAGGTAATTAAGCCTAGGTCTTTATGGTTCCATGTACAGTGTTTTCTCTGATATAGCTGTCATATATTAGGATTCTGGCTTCTTAGCTAGCGCCCTTTTGATAGGTCAAGGCGAGGAAGCATGCTTTGTGTACCAGTTACTGGGTGATGGAAGCTACCTCAAAGAGGATAATTTGGTGTCTACATCCTGGTTATACCTGGTGGACTAAGGCCTGCTGTACAATAAGATAAGGAACCTCTTCAATGTACACTAATGTGTAGTTAATACTGTAGTTTGATTGGCTGCATATATATAAATTCAATATAAACCCCCCCTAATGTGTAGAGGATCGATTTGTGAGATTATTGCAGAAATACAGTCCACTTATCATCATACAAATTGCTATCGAAGTATACAAATTAACGTAAATATAAATTCTATATAAATTCATATAAATTAAATAAATATAAATCTCACAGGTTGGTTCCCACATGAGTGTGTATGTTTAACGGAGCTAGGCAGCCACTCCCTATTACATGACCCAGATAACGCACTTTACCTTTGGCAAATGTGGACTTGCCCAGGTTGATGGTGAGGCCGGCTGTCAGGAGCTTGGCGAACAGTCGTTGCAGCTGGAGCAGATGTTCGCTCCAGGTGTGGGATGCTACAACGATATTATCCAAATAGGTGTAGGTGTTATCCAAGCCCTGGATGACGCGGTTGACAGCTCTCTGAAAGGTGTCCGGGGCATTACATAGTCCAAAGGGAAGGCGTTCATACCTGAAAAGTCCAAAGGGATTGATAAAGGCAGATATTTCTTTGGCTCGCTCTGTTAAACACACTTGATAACACCCCTTGAGCAAGTCCACTTGGGACAAGTACCGGGCATTACCAATGGCGTCAAGGATGTCATCTATCCGTGGCAAGGGGTATGCATCCTTGACAGTCACATTATTTAATTTCCGGTAGTCTGTGCAGTCTAACCTTACCTTGGGGTTTTGGCACCAAGATACAGGGTGAGGCCCAGGGGGACTCACAAGGTGTAGCCAATCCATGATCCAGGAGGTACTGTACCTCAGCATGCATGACTTCCTTCTTGCTAGGGCTGATTCGGTAGAAGGGTTGACGAATCGGCCGGGTGTCAGGGAGCAGTTGGATGTCGTGCTGAGTTACATTACACTCTTGTGGATCATCTCGGAACAACTCCTGATGTTCTTTGAAGATTTTGATGAGAGGTGCACTATTATTGTCCTGAAAATAATTATGAAGATCAGTAAGGATTTCCGAATTGGAAAGCGCTGACACAGTGTCAGTGCTTTTGGGAGGAGAAGCAGGGAAGGTCTCACTGTGGATGTATGGACCTTTAAAGGAAGAATATGTTATTAATACAGTGGGAGGAGTACCGTTATATAGCTTCAGGAGGTTGACGTGGCACAACTGGGACTTCCGCCGCCTATCTGGAGTCTCTAGAACGTAGTTGTGGTTGTTTCTGCACTCCTTGATGCGGTAGGGTCCTGAAAACCTGTTTTGCAAAGGAGAACCTGGGATAGGGAAATAGGCAAGCACGAAGTCTCCCGGTTTAAATTTCCTTACTTTGCTGTTCTGGTCGTAATGAGTCTTCATCCTCTCCTGTGCTTTCAATAGATTATCTTTGGCAAAGTTATGTACCCTCTCTAGAATGTGTTGTAGGTTTTAAAAAAACTGGGGCACATTCTGATGCTCACTGAAGGTGGCATCACGTAGAGAGTCTTTGAAAGCTTTGAGAGGAGTACGGCACTTACGTCCGTAGAGCATCTCATAAGGAGATACTCCTAGAGACTCATTGGGAAGACTTCTAAAGATGCACATTATCAAATCAATTTGCTTATCCCAATCCTTAGAGGTTTCATTGCAAAACTTCTTCAGGAGTGCTTTAATAGTCTGATGACTACGCTCAAGAGAACCCTGTGAAGCAGGATGATAGGGGCTGGACAATACCTGTGTGATGTTGAACTCTTCCAGTGTCCTTTTGAAGAGATCACTGGTGAAGTTGGTGCCACAGTCGCTCTGAACCTCCCTTGGAAATCCATACTGGGTGAAGATCTTCAATCAGTGTTTCACAACCGTAGCAGCCGTAATGTTCTTTACTGGAACTGCTATGGGGAATCTGGTGGTAGGACACAGGATGGTTAGTATATAGGCGTTACCAGAACTGGTCCGAGGTAAAGGACCAACACAGTCTATAATAAGTCTGTGGAAAGGTTCCGCAGGCACCTGTATGGGAGTCAGTGGTGCTCTGGGGATAGAGATGTTCGGTTTACCTGCCATCTGACATGTATGAGACTGTTTGACATACTGTTTGACGCTATTTACCATACCTGGCCAGTAGTAGTCTTGACGGATTCCGTGGTAGGTCTTGTTAAATCCGTAGTGTGAGAGTGCTCCGTGGGCCAGGTGTAGAATAGTGGGCCGCAGGCTGGCAGGAATCACTAGTTGTTCGACGTTGGCCCAATCGTCCTCCTCCTTCAGTTTACTGGGTTTATATCTGCGGTAGAGCAACTCGTTCTCTAGGAAGAACCCAGGAATACTGTCAGGTTGAGTCTCAGCCTGGAAGAATAATGGTGTCAAGGTAAGATCTTCCCTCTGTAACTTACGGAACTCCAACGCGGTCAGATTCGGGGGTAGTTTCTGAGGGTCTTGAGGGACAGCGGTAGCAGTAGAGTCAGCTGGCTGTGGTCGTGCAGCTTGTGCACGACCACAGTTTCTCACCACAGTGAGAAACTTCATCACTCTCTTGAACCTTTGCTGGAACATACTCAAAGATGGGATTATCCATTACAGAGCTACACACCTGGGGTTTGTCCATGACGATCAGGTTGGTCGGTTGCAGGTCTTCTGCCAGGTCGTTGCCCAGGAGAAGTTGCACTCCAGGCATGGGAAAAGGCTTTTCCCTGATGGCGACTTAGACTTCTCCGGTCACGAAGGGACAATCCAGGTGGACTCTGGCGAGAGGATAAGGAGTGGTAGCAGTGAGGTCAGTGATGAAGACGGTTTCTCCAGTGTAGGCGATATTGGGCATAGCTGATTTCAAAATAATTGATTGAAGAGCCGCTGTGTCCCTCAAGATCTTCAGTTTGAAACGTCCCTCCGGATCTGAACCGTTGGTAGAGACAGTTCCAGTATACAGGTGTTTACTGAAAAGAGAAAGATCATTAACATGAACACCAACATTCATCACAGGCTTACCAGACTTAGGTGGAGTCTGTTTGGGTTTAGTTGATTCAGTATTTCCTTTGTATTGAGACTTACCACATTTATCTATGGTATGTCCATAGAGTCTACAATACTTACAGTACAATTGCGAGCCAGCTTGATCGGTACTCACTTTCTCGTAACTGTACCAAGACTTCTTACTGGAAGGTGGTTCTGGTGTCAGCCGGTGGATGAGGCTGTAAGTGTCAGCCGACTTAGCACACTTTAGGTAGTCGGTCTCTTCTTTATCTGCTAAATATAAACAGACAGGAGGCGGCACACGCCTCAAGAATTCTTCAACTAGCATGAGGTTGACGAGTTCTGCAAAGGTAGAGACATGTGCTACTTCCAGCCATTTCATAAAATATCTCCTTTTGGTATTAGCAAATTCTAGAAAGGTAGTGGTACTTGCCTTCAGGTGGTCACGGAATTTTCTTCTATAGCTTTCTGTGGAGAGAAGGTAGGCGTCCAACACTGCTTGTTTCAGAGTCTGGTAGTCATTCTCAGACGCCAAAGTACTGAGTGTAACTGCAGCTCTACCTGTGAGATGTACTCTGAGAAGGGTTGCCCATTGGTCGGCAGGCCAACTAAGTTGATTAGCAAGGGTCTCAAAGGTGGTGAAAAATACGTCAACTTCTGTCTCTACGAATGGTGGCATTAACTTACTTGCAAGTGAGATATTGAAACTTACTGGAAGACTGGCGGTAGCTTGCTGGCGTTGAGCGAGGTGTGTAGTTTCCAACGCGAATTCTTGTTGACGACATTCCATAGCTAGAGCTGCTTGCTGTTTGTCATGCTCGCGTTGCATCTCTAGGTGGCATTGTTTTGCTTCAAGCTGTACTCGTTCGCGCTCACGGAGTATTGCAATCTCACGTTCTTGTTCTTCTTTCCTCAAGGCAGCTTCTCGTTCTTTTATTTGTAGGGCTTCTTTTTGTTGTTCTCGTTCGATCTTGGCCAGCTCTAGTTTGAGTTTCAGAGTTGCCAAATCAGGTTTATCTGCAATAAAGTAAGTTTCGTGAGTTTCAGAGTCAATCTTACCTTCCTCTAAGAGATGATCCAGTAACAGGTTATGCAGTTCATTTTTGTTGGCTTGGTAGGGAACTTCTAGTTGATACTCATGTACAAGAGCTTGTAATTCAGTCCTCTTGGCACGACTTAAGGTCCCTCTTTCACCTGCTGGATCTGCACGGAAAGCTTGGAGACGAAACATGGTGAAATTAGCAAATAAAGGTACAACGAATATACTGTTGTGATATGGTGAATGTCAGAAACAGGACAACGTGGCAACTGGTACCTATCCTGTGGAATCGTTAACAATTAATGTTAATTTCAAGATGGTAAATGATTAATAAATCAAGATCGCAGGAAATCTTGTACCCGGTACTCAATGTAAGAGGATAAGGGCAAGAAAATCCTACTAAATAAGCGAAACTGAGTTTCTAAAACAAATGAAACAGTTAATTGCCTCAAAAGTGAATTAGGTAGTCCAAGGATGTAGGCATACCTTGCCGAGTCTCTATAGGACATAAGCAAGTTTTTCCCACTGAAATGAAATATGATACTTACAGAATTAGCGAACTTTTGTGCTCTGAAAAAAGAAGGCTAATTCCCTACCAAGGTAAGTATCATCATCTCTGACCGACGTGTAGGGGTGCGAGGTGTCAACTGGTGACGAGAACTGCTGCTGAGGTCCCAATTCAGCAACTAAAGTTCATGCGAGAGGAACTATGGCCCTCCTTATCCTCCTACCGTCGGATTGCAGAAGATTAGGTGCTCTTGACCCGGGGACAGACCACAGTACCAGGGTACCAATATGATGATCTGCCGAAAATATGAGAAATATCCTAGGGACAAAAGATGGTAAACACGAGTAATAACACAGAGGGAGAGATGACCAATTAAGAGAATGACTGAGGCCTACAGTCACCACGTAATCCAAAGTTGTCTCACCTTCACCATATGCTACTCTCGGAATGCACAATACACACAGCACCATATGAAAGTAAAATTGAATATTGAAAATAGTGAAAAGCTACTTTACCAAAGCCAAGTACTCTTACCACAAATTTACGATCTGGTACTAGTACCTGAGTGAAGTTCCCCGGACATGCCCCCATGAAATGTGACGTTAAAGTGTTGGAGTGTTTGATGTTCGGCTGTCTTCAATAGCAGGGGGCAATGCCTCGTCACATTTACAGAAAAAAAAAGAAACCGCTTGCCTGTTTGTCTGTGGTAAGGTAATGGGAAGACACACAAAACACAAAGTATAAACAATGAAATTTTAATCACTCTAGAAAACAAGATATGAACAAAGATAATCCCTTGGCTTACGTAAAATTCAAAACAAATCAACAAACAAAACAACATGAATAATTAATGCATGTGAAATTTACTCTAAAATAAAGTGAAGTGCAAAATAATAGTAATATTAATCAGGTGCTGAGAATACTGGCTTTAAGCTGCCACCTCCCTTAGTACATGACAGCCAGAGCTTTGTCTACCAGAGAGAGATGTCAACTCCAAAGAGCACAGAGATATTCTGAGGAGTATGGCGTGTGCTGGCCCAGACGTCGACTCATGTAGTGGCGTGAGTGCAGGTGCGGCGACACACCAGCCAATCAGAAGCAGGCAGGCGGAGAATGAGTAGTTTGCTCATTGACGGCGGGCGGGAGCCGGTGTGTCTGGTGGTGCAAGGTACGCTTTGCTTCCTGGGCAAAACGTTTGGTGATACTGGTGGACGTATCTTCAATATAGTATCTTGTACTTGAATGACGTGAATTATGTAGGGAAGAGCAGGCTCAATCTCTCTTGAAAGAGATTATCGTCACAATATATATATATATATATATATATATATATATATATATATATATATATATATATATATATATATATATATATATATATATATATATATATAATGTGTGTATATCTTCCTTCTCCTTGGTCTTGAAGGAGGCCGGCTTCGGGTGAAAGGGGGCTGTGACGATCATTGTCTAGAACACGTAGGTGTGGGACCGGGATGTCCACCTCCCGAGGATCGTGCGGCCCAGGCTCTCCCTTCATGAGGCTGGGGTCGTTCATACCCTTGATTGGGTGGTTCTTCTCCGGCCCCGACCACGGCGGTCTCCAGGGTTGAAGGTCCTTCCCAGGAAACACAAATCGTCTAGAAAACGTTCATCTATCTCTTCCCATAGGTGTAGGAATGACTTGCGTTGAGAATGGTGCAGGAGAGCCTTTGCGAATCTTTTAATCCAAAAATCCAAACACATAGGTTTTATAATAAATGGTTTTTCTACAACTATTTTGTTCCTAATGTATTACAAATAGTTTTTACATGTTTAAATATAAAATTTATGGTGTTTTTTGTAAAATTCACTAATAAATTGTGAATGATATTTAATGACTGAATGAAACCTTCAAAATACATTTAGTTATGCTATGATCAGAAAAAAAGTAGTTTTCCAAATTTTCTAAAAATCGCTCTTTTTAACACATTTTGACTCCTTATACATTCCACTAAGCACTAATATCATGTTTAAATATAAAATTTATGTATTATTCCCTAAAATAATTTATAGCAATTGTAAAAGTTGCGGGAAAGTGGTGTGAAAGAATCTGAAAACGTTTTGTTGTCTTATATATTAGCGTGTTCTTATTAACTATGTCTCAAGTGCACAGTTTATCAAACAAGAAGAATAACATTCGTCAACCCTTAAAATCTTATGTGTTATCTTGCTGGTGCAAAATGGGTGAATCTTTAAGAACAGCTAGTATCTATATGACAAATGGTGTTTTCCCTAACTCAAACAAAGTAGGGTTTATTATTTTACACATATTTCTAATGACTCTTAAGTGTTTACATTCTCTGAAGTATAGTTGTCAAGGCTGTGTCCATCACTTTCACCACAGATTCTTAAACTCCCCTGCATGTTCAACTATAATTGTTTCCATTCTGAAACTCCATGGACATTTGTATCCAAAATGAAACCAATGTGGTTTCCTTCAGCGCCTTCAGCAGCCAGCACATTTGCTCATTAATTTCCACAGATTCCAACATGGTAAGGGATTCACAGAAATTTGGCTATTCATATTGTTATCTATTATATGAATGCATTTCCATATTATAAGACAAATACATAAGTTTATGATAAATTCGTTTTCTGTGATATAACATTGGTATGCTGTTTTTTCTTTAAACCGCATACTGAACTAAATCACGAGAGTATATATTGTTTATATATAGAGTATATATATTGGGTGGTGTGGGGTGGTTGAGGGTAGTGTGGGGTGGTTGAGGGTAGTGTGGGGTGGTGGAGGGTCGTGTGGGGTGGTGGAGGGTCGTGTGGGGTGTTGAAGGGTAGTGTGGGGTGGTGGAGGGTCGTGTGGGGTGGTGGAGGGTCGTGTGGGGTGTTGAAGGGTAGTGTGGGGTGTTGGAGGGTAGTGTAGGGTGGTGGAGGGTAGTGTGGGGTGTTGGAGGGTAGTGTGGGGTGGTGGAGGGTAGTGTGGGGTGTTGGAGGGTAGTGTGGGGTGGTTGAGGGTAGTGTGGGGTGGTTGAGGGTAGTGTGGGGTGGTGGAGGGTCGTGTGGGGTGGTGGAGGGTCGTGTGGGGTGTTGAAGGGTAGTGTGGGGTGTTGGAGGGTAGTGTGGGGTGTTGGAGGGTAGTGTAGGGTGGTGGAGGGTAGTGTGGGGTGGTGGAGGGTAGTGTGGGGTGGTGGAGGGTAGTGTGGGGTGTTGGAGGGTAGTGTGGGGTGGTGGAGGGTAGTGTGGGGTGTTGGAGGGTAAGGGATGAGGAGGGCAGTTTAGTCAGGACCTTAACGGTCGTCACGGTGGGTGACCGTGTCCGAACACTCGCGAGACTTTTCAAATTATGAAACGAAATGTTGTATATATAAAAAAAATGTAAATATGCAGCAAGGAAATAAGACATGTCAATGCATTAATATTATTACGGGTTTAAAAACTAAAAAAATTATAGAAATATTTCTGAATTCAGATGCTATAATGTTGAGGAATAGTTTGAGATTTCGAACACTGCCACTATCCCAAGAGGCCCCTTCAGTCTGCCATTAGGCCTTGTCCTGTGAACACGTGGTCGCTGCTGCTACACCACACTACACACCACTACACTACACCAGGCTACTACACCACACCACTATACCAGGGTACTACACCACACCACTATACCAGGGTACTACACCACACCAGGGTACTACACTACACCAGGCTACTACATCACACCACTATACCAGGGTACTACACTATACCAGGTTACTACACCACACCACTATACAAGGGTACTACACCACACCAGACTACTATACTACACCAGGCTACTACACCACACCACTATACCAGGGTACTACACTATACCAGGTTACTACACCACACCACTATACCTGGGTACTACACCACACCACTACACCAGGCTACTACACCATACCACTACACCAGGGTACTACACCACACCACTACACCAGGGCACCACACCACACCACTATACCAGGTTACTACACACCACTACACCAGGCTATTACACACCACTACACCAGGCTACTACACCATACCACTAAACAAGGGTACTACATACCACTGCACCACACCAGGCTACTACACCACACCACTATACCAGGGTACTACACCACACCACCACACCACACCAGGCTACTACACCACACCACAACACCAGGGTAATACACTACACCAGGCTACTACACCACACCACTATACCAGGTTAATACACCACACCACTATACCAGGGTACTACACCACACCACTACCAGGGAACTACACCACACCACTATACCAGGCTACTACACCACACCACTATACCAAGTTACTACACCACACCACTACACCAGGCTACTACACCATGCCGCTACACCAGGCTACTACACCACACTATACCAGGCTACTACACCACACTATACCAGGCTACTACACCACACCACTATACCAGGCTACTACACCACACCACTATACCAGGCTACTACACCACACCACTATACCAGGCTGCTACACCACACCACTATACCAGGGTACTTTACCACACCACTATACCAGGGTAGTACACCACACCACTATACCAGGCTACTACACCACACCACTATACCAGGCTACTACACCTCAAAACTATACCAGGCTACTACACCTCACCACTATACCTCACCACTATACCAGGCTACTACACCTCACCACTATACCAGGCTACTACACACCACAATACCAGGCTACTACACCACACTATACCAGGCTACTACACCTCACCACTATACCAGGCTACTACACCACACCACAATACCAGGCTACTACACACCACTATACCAGGCTACTGCACCACACTATACCAGGCTACTACACCTCACCACTATACCAGGCTACTACACCACACCACTATACCAGGCTACTACACCACACCACTATACCAGGCTACTACACCACACCACAATACCAGGCTACTACACCACACTATACCAGGCTACTACACCACACCACTATACCAGGCTACTACACCACACTACAATACCAGGCTACTACACCACACCACAATACCAGGGGTACTACACCGCACCACTATACCAGGCTACTACACTACAGGGTACTACACCACACCACTACACCACGCCATTACACCAGGCTACACCACACCACTACACCAGGGTACTACACACCACTATACCAGGCTACTACATCATGTCACTACACCAGGCTAGTACACCATGCCACTACACCAGGCTACTACACCACACCACTACACCAGGGTACTACACCATGCCACTACACCAGAGTAGTACACCACACCACTATACCATGTTACTTCACCACGCCACTACACCAGGCTACTACACCACACCACTACACCAGGCTACTACACGCTAATACACCAGGCTACTACACGC
Organism: Procambarus clarkii; assembly: GCF_040958095.1. NCBI lineage: Eukaryota > Metazoa > Arthropoda > Malacostraca > Decapoda > Cambaridae > Procambarus > Procambarus clarkii. Next base: position 13,521,511 of record NC_091164.1, read on the forward strand.
TAATACACCAGGCCACTACACCAGGCTACTACACGCTAATACACCAGGCCACTACACCAGGCTACTACACGCTAATACACCAGGCTACTACACGCTAATACACCAGGCTACTACACCAGGCTACTACACCAGGCTACTACACCAGGCCACTACACCAGGCTACAACACCTGGCCACTACACCAGGCTACTACACCACACCACTACACCAGGCTACTACACCACACCACTACACCAGCCCACTACACCTCACCAGGCTACTACACCAGGCCACTACATCAGGCTACAACACCTGGCCACTACACCAGGCTACTACACCAGGCTACTACACCAGGCTACTACACCACACCACTACACCAGGCTACTACACCACACCACTACACCAGGCTACTACACCAGCCCACTACACCACACCAGGCTACTACACCATGCTACTACACCAGGCCACTACACTACGCTACTACAAATGATAAATGAATAAAAATGACGAACCCATCTTTCTTATGATGCTTTATTTTACCAAATGTAGAAATATATTCTTATATTTTTACATTTCTTATTGTATTTATATTTGAGCATTTTAACTTGAAACACTTTATAAAAGGGGTCACAAAGTTTCAAATTAGGTACAAAAGAGGTCACAAAGTTTTAAATTAGGGAACAAAAGGCGTCACAACGTTTCAAATTAGGGTACAAAAGGCGTCACAACGTTTCTAATTAGTGTTAGATACGTAAGCTTTGGTTATAAGTTTTGGAAACCTATTTAATTCCACACATAAAACCGTATCTGATGAGTTAAAACAAACGTTTCCAATCCTTTCAAACACTTTCCAGATACGTTGTGGCAACCTTAAATTGTTTCCTGGGTTGTGCCTTTTTTCACCAACTTCGAGGTCATCCCCGGAACTCACAGTTCCTGCGACGGCGCTGGAACCAATCGTATTGGCGTATGCCTTTCCATTGGAGACTTTCAGCGCCGTGGAGAGGGGGGACCTGCTGCCTGGGTAACAGCTTCTCCCCCGAATCAACCTACCCTAGCTTTGCGCCTTGGTGAGGCCACTCCAGACCAGGCCGACATCAGAGCCCAACTGTATAGTCTCCTGAAACTGATGGATGCCTACTACTAGATGTGTATATTAGTATATTTTGGTAGCAGTCTTTCTTGTAAACATATGTTGTTAAATATGATCGAAAAAGTAAGATTAATAATTCTATCACGAATTTTCTCAATATATCTTTTTACTGTCGATGGTAATTGAAAAATCAATTCTCCAAAATTAATTTTTATTTCTAGTCTGACGCGAAGCTTGAATGCATTTCGTAATAACTTATTACATTTTCAAAGACTTTAGTTTACACACACACAACTGTAACGTGAAAACACTAAACAGAGTTTTACTTAATGCTAACATTGAACAACATTTCTTATATACTCGCATTTGAGTGAGGTGATATGTTGCAACAGTTTCGGATGAGGTGAACAAACTTTTGACCAACACAAGCCAGAACACGGTGCAATGGGTATAAATTGGATAAATGGGAGGGAAGAATGGAAGTAACTGCAAAGGGCCTATTAGCCCATACTTCCTCTTGATGCTTCTATATTGGTACAGAGTCTTGAAGTGGGAAGAATATAGTTGTGCATTAACTGGCTGTTCATTGCTGGTGATGACTTTTTGATGTGTAGTGCCTCGCAGATGTCAAGTCGTCTGCTATCGCTGTATCTATCAATGATTTCTGTGTTGTTTGTTAATACTTCTCTGGTGATGGTCTGGTTGTGGGAAGAGATTATATGTTCCTTAATGGAGCCCTGTTGCTTATGCATAGTTAATCGCCTGGAAAGAGATGTTGTTGTCTTGCCTATATACTGAATTCTTTGAGGCATACAGTCCCCAAGTGGGCATTTGAAGGCATAGACGACATTGGTCTCTTTTAAGCGTTCTGCTTTGTGTCTGGAGTGCTTTTCATGAGTAGGCTGGCCGTTTTCTTGGTTTATAGTAAATCGACAATTGTATCTTCTGATTTTTGTCTGTAGGGATAACTTTTCTATTAACAATATCTTTCAGGACCCTTTCCTCCATTTTATGAGCTGTGGAAAAGAAGTTCCTGTAAAATAGTCTAATAGGGGGTACAGGTGTTGTGTTAGTTGTCTCTTCAGAGGTTGCATGGTGTTTCATCTTCCTTCTTATGATGTCTTCAACGAAACCATTGGAGAAGCCGTTGTTGACTAGGACCTGCCTTACCCTACAGAGTTCTTCTTCGACTTGCTTCCATCCTGAGCTGTGACTGAGAGCACAGTCGACATAAGCGTTAACAACACTCTTCTTGTACCTGTCTGGGCAGTCACTGTTGGCATTGAGGCACATTCCTATGTTTGTTTCCTTAGTTTAGACTGCAGTGTGGAAACCTCCGCTCTTTTCCAAGACTGTTACATCTAGAAAGGGCAGCTTCCCATCCTTCTCCATCTCGTAAGACATATATATATATATATATATATATATATATATATATATATATATATATATATATATATATATATATATATATATATATGTATATATATATATATGTCGTACCTAGTAGCCAGAACGCACTTCTCAGCCTACTATGTAAGGCCCGATTTGCCTAATAAGCCAAGTTTTCATGAATTAATTATTTTTCGACTACCTAACCTACCTAACCTAACCAAACCTAACTTTTTCTGTTACCTAACCGAACCTAACCTATAAAGATAGGTTAGGTTAGGTTTGGTAAAGTTGGTTAGGTTCGGTTATATATCTACGTTAATTTTAACTCCAATAAAAAAAAATTGACCTCATACATAATGAAATGGGTAGCTTTATCATTTCATAAGAAAAAAATTAGAGAAAATATATTAATTCAGGAAAACTTGGCTTATTAGGCAAATCGGACCTTGCATAGTAGGCTGAGAAGTGCATTCTGGCTACTAGGTACAACATATATATATATATATATATATATATATATATATATATATATATATATATATATATATATATATATATATATATATATTTATATATATATATATATATATATATGTATGTTATAAGATGACAGTTTCATTAACTACAAGGCTGTAGTATTACAAGTATTGTAATACTACAATAACGTAGTATTAAATTCACTAAGAATTCACACAAGCAGAGTTCCCACTAATTTTGTTTGTTTTAATTTGTTAGTACATGCAAGAGTCGAGTTTATATGCGATTTGATTTACCTAGTAAGTGATTCCGAGCAAGTGTTTATTTCCTACTTCACTAGCAGTACTGACTTAACCATTTTACAACCAGTGAAACCGAAAAATATAATTTTGCAGTGTGGAGGATGCTCACGGCAAGAGTAACGGGTTGTTGCCTAATTCTCCACAACATTTATTTGGTGGGGAAGGGGGAGCCGACCAAATTGAGGACCTTGCTAGAAGAAGTACCTTGTTGAAGCGGCTAAGTCGGAAGTTAGTGAGTCATGAGAGCAGCGCTCACAGAGTGAGTGAGAAGCTGTAGTGAGAAGACTCTCGATCTTTATTCCACTCCTCACCCGGGAAGAGGCTTGGTGAGTAGCTTCACTCTGTGTGACTAGGATACCCTGGGTGACAGTTGCGCCTGACAAGGGATAATGTCGCGTCCAATCAATTTACCCAAAAGATTGTGTCCACAATGCTAATCTGGCATCTGAACATATATTTTGGAACTCAATGTCTTAACTAACTAATATTTAAACTAATGCTAAAGTTTATATACTCGACACTGAACATTTTACAATCCCAGACTTCATGAAGGAGGGGAATTAGGGCGTTGCCCTGCTTCATGGGGGCACTGGGACGACCCTACCACAATTATGACATTCCTGATAAAATACCAATTGATTCTGTAAGGTTTAATGAGGCTAGTCTCGAAACCTCTCGCGTCCAACCTTTATAATCTTTATCATATCAAGGTCTAGGGGGGTTAAGGCGCATGTCTGGGGTTCCCCAGGACGCTAGTTCACTCACCGTCCTACTCCAAAGATTATCTCATAGACATAGTATGTTACTGTGATATTCTTGTGCATATGTAGGGAGCGCTTGGCGTATGCGGGTTACATGTACAACCTGAATTGGTGAGTTTTGTTGCCTGCCTGGCTGCGTGTTGACGTGCTGTTCCGACATGGGGGACCATCTTCCTCCTGTTGTGCGTGTAAATTCCGTGGGGCTGGAGTTCACGTGTAAGGCTGGATATCCGACCATTGAGTTGGTGATGTGTGACATGCTTTGTATCCCGGTGGAGGCTATCTACGGTATTGAGCTTGTTACTGTCCACCGGGTGATTGTCAAGTTCGTGAGGGAGGAGGAGTACCGAGACTTCCTCCGTCGATACGAGGGGCGTACGTTGCCGTTGCCAGATGCTGCCAGCTCTGTGGCGATCTCGGACCGCAGTGGTGCCCTGACTTATGTCAGTGTCCATGGTGCGCCCCGGGAGTTCCCTGAAGACCTCCTCTGGCGCTACTTCGGGAGGTATGGTGCAGTTGTCAGTGTGCGGGTGAACACGCTTTCCTCCGGGAGATATGCTGGGCGGTGGACGAACATCCATACCTTAAGTATGCGCCTGCGGTCGGATATCCCATCTTCTGTCTGGCTGCTGGGTTACTACGTCCGGGTGTTTTATGCCCGGTAACCCTGTACTTGTTTCCGATGTGGCCAGCTGGGGCATCAGTCTGCCGTGTGCGCTGAGGCCCCTGCTGCTCCTGTCAACTTGTTCAGGGAGGAGGATTTCCCGCCGCTCCCTCAGGGCATGGATTCCGGAGATGAGGAGGTGCGGGTCCCGTTCGCTGCTGGTGCGGCCCCTCCTGCGTCGCCCGACGAGCCCCAGGTGGTTGCTGTTCCTCCTCCGGGTGTTGCGGTGCCGTCGGTTGGTCTCCCTGCTCCCGTCACTGTTCTCACTGTTCCTGAGGACCTTCCTGGTACACCATGAGCGGAAACCACGTCTTCTCCCGCGTCTTCGGCTGCTACACCTGGCCCTATGTCTGTGCTTCAGGTCTCGGATGTGCTGGGTGCTGGGGTGGATCCGGCGCTTCCTCCTGTCCCTGGCCTGGTACCCCATGTGGTTGAGGATGCTGCCGTTATACGTCGTGCTTCGGTTCGGCCGGATTGTGTTGCCGTATCTCTGAGTCAGCCTCTGGGTCTGACGATGTGCGGCCTAAGTGTTCCCTGCGTTCTTCTCAAGCGTGGGCCGATATTGGCGAATGCGGCGATTGTGGATCTTCCGGCGACGGAGGGGTGGCTCCGGGTGTGTTGCATACCACGGTGGTGGCGGAGATGCATTTGCCTGAGGATGCTGGTGCCGGTGTTTCGACCTCCGCTTCAGGTATGGTGTCTGCGGCTCCTGCTTTGGGGGCATCGCCTGCATCAAATGGCTTCAGTTCTACGTGGGAGGTGGTTCCCCCTGCTGAGGTTTGTGGTGAGCGAGGTGGCCTGGTGGTGGTGTTGTGAAAAGATTCTCGCTCGGGGGTTCTGTGACCCCTTCCTCGTTCCCCGTTCCCTCGGCAGAGGTCTTGCCACCTCTTCCGTCTCCGGCCGTCTCTTCCGTGTGTCCTGTGATCTCAGTGGAGGTGCTACCGACTCGTCGACCGTCCCCTGCTCCTGTGCGTACGACGGCCAGGCAGTCTCAGTGACCCTTGTCCACTTCTTCGAGTCGTCTGCTTCCTCGCAGGACGTGGTTGGCGCTCCCCGGCCTTGTTATGCGACATGTGTCAGTGACCTTAAGCGTTGGCCGTTGCTGCCTGATCTGGATGTTCCAGAGTTTATGATACCTCCTCGGAAGCAGGGGATTTGTAACCCTTCCGACCTTGAGGATTTGATTTGGGAGGCTTATAAGAAGAAGTATCCTTACGATTTTTTCTCTGAAAAGTACGCTTCTGCCTCTTGAGGACTGTGTTCCTCGCATATGATCTCTTTATATTTTGTGTATCCTTTTGTGTGCGTGGCTGTGGGGCGTGTGAGTGTGTGGGTGGGGTGGGTTATGCTTCCCGGTTCCTGCGTGCTCCGGATTATGTTGTGTTTTTTTTTTTTTGTATGGCTTGTGTGTGGGTGTGCGGTTCCTGTGCGTTTGTGTGTCCGGTTGTCGATGTCGTGTGCGCTTGTTTATGTCATATTGCGTGCCCTTCAGACTGTTGGCGTGTTCCAGCCAAGGTTTATGCTCTTTGTTATGTTTTGCCATTATGTTTCGCCTCCAGTTTGTTATGGGAGGTCTGTTTCCTTTATTATTATTATCTATCTTATTGTATGTTTATCGTTTTGTGTTGGTTCCTCTCCGTCTGTATTTGAGGTGTTGGTAGGCTTGTTATGTGTACGTTATGTTCTGGTGTTTCCCCTATGCTTATCTTCCGCTGTGTTTATTTTTGTTGTTGTGTTTTATGTATGCGCTTTTGTGTGTTTTGTGGTAAGCCCTTCCGGCTGGTCTTCTCGTGATTTGTTCCTTTGTCCATGTAAATATGTGTGTTTTGTACTTTGTGCTTGTGTTCTATGTTCTATTTGTTTATGCTTTTATTGTAACTTATACGCATGCTTGCATGTAAAAAAATAAAATAAATAAAGACTTGAATTGGCTACCAGCTCGTTGCTTCCAGACTCCTGGGGCCAGATTCACGAAAGCACTTACGCAAGTACTTGCGAACGTGTACATCTTTCTTCAATCTTTGACGGCTTTGGTTACATTTATTAAACAGATTATAAGCATGAAAACTTCTTAGTCAACTATTGTTATTGTTATAAACAGCCTCCTGGTGCTTCGGAGCTCATTAACTGTTTAATATATGGAAACAAAGCCACCAAAGATTGAGAAAAGATGTACAGGTTCGTAAGTGCTTGCGTAAGTCCTTTCGTGAATCTGGCTCTTAGTGGATCGTGGCGGATCCCGGGTTATATAATAATTAGCTTATCTTGGTCCATAGGTTGATGCATGCATCTGGATCTATCCAGGACGCTGGTTCGATTCATGTCCTGCCCCAAAGATTTTCTTATAGGTGATCTTCTTCATTAAAGATTTGACACTTTCTTGGAAGAAGTGCCATATTAACTTAGTTGTAGTGAATATGTGGGCTTAAGAACGCTCCAGGCACACAGTTTGTTGGACCAAGGTATCACAAGTCACAAGGCTTGACTTGTGATACCTTGGTAGCAGGTACCTTCGTACCTGCGAAACCAAGTAACTGTTGTGCGTTGGTATGTACCATACCTTAGAAGCAGGCTCTCCAAGCCTGGCATGCCAGATGTCACTCCAGGTACATTCTAACACACTAACTCCACAGGTTTTCTGCTCACAAAAAATAATAATTCGTACAATAATAAAATAAACCAACAATTTGCTGTCTACAATAACTTTACTTAATGTTAAATTTGAATCAGGACAAATATTAATAGTAAAAAGCAACTGATGAATACAGTAAAAAATATGAAAGGATAATTTTATATTCGCGTGTAAAATATACATTTCAATGTCAAACAAATATTTTGTCAGAAAAATCATAAAAAATTTCCATTATTGGGCTCTAATAACCAACAGTCACATTCCATTTTGTGATACATTCTTCACACTTTTTATATTTTCTGGACAATATAAAAGTCATCAATTACCTTCACTATGATAAACAGTCAAACAGTCATTGTACATTTGCTCATTGGTATATATATACTAGATGGGAATAATGGTAGTTCTTGGGGTTGACCTGGTGCTTGGGTTGACCTGGTGCTTGGGTTGACCTGGTGCTTGGGTTGACCTTATGCTTGGGTCGACCTGGTGCTTGCGTCGACCTGGAGCTTGAGTTGACCTGGTGCTTGCGTCGACCTGGTGCTTGCGTCGACCTGGTGCTTAGGTCGACCAGGTGCTTGGGTCGACTTAGTGTTTGGGCCGACCTAGTGCTTAGGTCGACCTGGTGCTTGGGTTGACCTGGTTCTTGGGTCGACCTGGTCCTTGGGTCGACCTGGTTTTGGGTAAATTTGGTGCGTGGGTCGACCTGGTGCGTGGGTCGACCTGATGCTAGGGTCGATCTGAAACTTGGGTAGGCCTGTTGCATGGGTCGACCTGGTGCTTGGGTTGACCTGGTGCTTGGGTTGACCTGGTGCTTGGGTCGAGCTGGTGCTTGGGTTGACCTGGTGCTTGGGTTGACCTTATGCTTGGGCTTACCTGGTGCTTGGGTCGACCTGGTGCTTGGGTTGACCTTGTGCTTGGGTTGACCTGGTGCTTGTGTTCACCTGGTGCTTGGGTCGGCCTGGTGCTTGGGTTGACCTTGTGCTTGGGTTGACCTGGTGCTTGGGTTTACCTGGTGCTTGGGTCGACCTGGTGCTTGGGTTGACCTTGTGCTTGGGTTGACCTGGTGCTTGGGTTTACCTGGTGCTTGGGTCGACCTGGTGCTTGGGTTGACCTGGTGCTTGGGTTGACCTGGTGCTTGGGTTTACCTGGTGCTTGGGTTGACCTGGTGCTTGGGTTTACCTGGTGCTTGGGTCGACCTGGTGCTTGGGTTGACCTGGTGCTTGGGTTTACCTGGTGCTTGGGTTGACCTGGTGCTTGGGTTTACCTGGTGCTTGGGTTGACCTGGTGCTTGGGTTGACCTGGTGCTTGGGTTTACCTGGTGCTTGGGTTTACCTGGTGCTTGGGTCGACCTGGTGCTTGGGTTGACCTTGTTCTTCGGTTGACCTGGTGCTTGGGTCTACCTGGTGCTTCGGTTGACCTGGTGCTTGGGTTTACCTGGTGCTTGGGTCGACCTGGTGCTTGGGTTGACCTTATGCTTGGGTCGACCTGGTGCTTGGGTCGACCTGGTGCTTGGGTCGACCTTGTGCTTGGGTTGACCTGGTGCTTGGGTTGACCTGGTGCTTGGGTTTACCTGGTGCTTCGGTTGACCTGGTGCTTGGGTCGACCTGGTGCTTGGGTCGACCTTGTGCTTGGGTCGACCTGGTGCTTGGGTTGACCTTATGCTTGGGTCGACCTGGTGCTTGGGTTGACCTGGTGCTTGGGTCGACCTGTTGCTTTGGTCGACCTTGTGCTTGGGTTGACCTTGTGCTTGGGTCGACCTGGTGCTTGGGTCGACCTGGTGCTTGGGTCGACCTGGTGCTTGGGTCGACCTGGTGCTTAGGTCGACCTGGTGCTTGGGTTGACCTGGTGCTTGGGTTGACCTTGTGCTTGGGTCGACCTGGTGCTTGGGTTGACCTGGTGCTTGGGTCGACCTGGTGCTTGGGTTGACCTGGTGCTTGGGTCGACCTGGTGCTTGGGTTGACCTGGTGCTTGGGTCGACCTGGTGCTTGGGTTAACCTTGTGCTTGGGTCGATGTTTAAAGCACTGTACCAAGTCACTCTCTAACCTATGGAGGATCCCTCGTCCGTGAGAGATGCTAATGGACTAAGAAGTCCCCCATACCAAAGATTCACAATCCACCGAACGAGATCACAGGATCGTGGCAGGGGAGACCAGTGCTGACGGGCACCTACAAGACCGGACGACTGGATATGTACAACCCTCCTAAAACCCCCTTCTACGACTCCTACCGGAACGCCTCAAAGATACGACTTCGTGAACAAGACAGCCAGAGGTCCAGTTCCAAGCGGAGCCTGCCTTTTCTCATTGGATGTGGAATCGCTCTACCCGAGCATACCACAGAGAGAGGCAGCCAAAGTTATAGCAACCTTTTTTGATGAAAACAAACACAAAATTACACAGCAACTACGAGAAGCGGGAGTATGGAGGCCGCCTCACAGACAGTTATTGGAGGAAGCAATACTCCATGTAATGAGGGATACCCTCTATCAATTCAATGGTAAGGCATATAGACAGACGAAGGGCACTGCCATAGGAGCATCCAGCAGCGTAGCTATTACTGACATCTTTATGCATGTAGTTTTTGAAAGAGAGATATCCCACAGAGAAGACGCCCCAGCAGTGTACTACAGATATATAGACGATATCTTTGGAGTCATGGTAAGAGGACTCCCACGTCTAGAGGGTTTCTTTGCTTGGGCGAACACAGTCCACGGAAATATCAAATTTACCCTAGAATACGACGACACCACAATAAATTTCCTGGACACCACGGTGAACGTGGACGGAACAACCTGACACCTGAACACGAAGGCGTATTACAAACCTACGAACCTTCACACATACTTGAAGTTCAACTCATGCCATCCGCTAGCTCTAAAGAAATCATTACCTTTCTCCCTAGGATTATGCCTAAAAAGAATAAACAGCAAGGACGAAACCCTCTACTCCTAGCTAGACGACCTATGGGAGATGTTTAGGCACAGAGGTTACCCTGAGGAAATGCTGAACCATGCACAAGAGAAACTATGCGGAAAGACCAGAGAACAACTTCTCAGGCCGCTGGCCCCACCGTTGGAGGATAGCAGATGGATCCTCCCTATCCTGTTTTTCCTGGTTTTGCGGGGAAACTAAAACAGAAACTCTCAGATGTATGGACCTGAATGAGGGAGACATACAGTGACCACCCTTCTTGGGAGAATTTCCCGCAAACTCCACCAATGATTGCGTGGAGGCGAGGTAAGCCCATCAAGGATCACCTCGTCCGAGCAGGTTTACAACCTGGCATCCACGACCCGACAAGGGAGGAGGACATCCATGCCTAAGGAGCCCGTCAAAACCCACCAGCGCAGACCTAACTTGACACAGAAGCTTGCACAACACACCAAGGTACCCGAAGTATGTGGAGTGGTTAGGACAGGCCTACATGCAAACAAAAAACCTGCAGAAAGCCTGTATGAATGCCTCGGCGCTCATATCGGGGAGTCACTTCTAGATGCACTCCTCTTGTTGTGGCACAGGTGAATAGGTAGATGTATGCCTTTACTGGAACTTCGTTTTTGGTCCCGATTAGTGTTAGACCTAATGTGTAGTCTACACTAATGGTCTCAAAAAGACTAAGGTGGAACTCCCTAAGGAAGAAAACTCGTTCCTTAGGGAGTGGTGGAGATCCTGGATAATGATACACCCGAGCGTCATGTCTCCGGCAGATTACACATGATTTTATTATGGACTTTACAGTCTAGCGACCTTGAGGAAGCCAGAACTGTTGTCTTAGGTCGGTGAGGGTATCTAATACCTCCCCATGCAGAGTGTTGTGTTTGTGTATGTGTAACAAAATTAGCCTGCTTGCTATGTGGCGTCGGAGGAGAAACATTGCATGTTTTACTTCAAGATCTATGTTGGCATGCTGTAAGTGACCCCCGCATCTTATTATGTTATTACTGTCAGAGTCAAACCAGAGACCCAGATCATTTACAAATTTTTCAGCAAGGTCTTCAAAATCCATCCCATATGTTTCAGTTTGGATTCTTTTGACCCAATACTTTAAGGGACCAAGGAATTTATATTTGATTCCTATCATGTTTATGAAATCACACACCACTTGTGTGACACACACCTAGTAGTTTATGAAGTTCAGAGTACCGATTAGGATCAAATACCAAAGCCCGAGGTGGTTCTGGTTCCTCAGTGGGAGCAGTGACATTGGTCACAATGACATGTCTCTTTTGTTCAGGCCACTGTCAATGACTAGCCACTGAGGTCCATTCAACCACATCTCTGCTTTGGCTAATTGCAGAAAAGTCAGGCTTCTAGAGAGGTAGATAGTTGGATTCTCTTTGGTGGGAATATATATCTCAGTTTGTACCCTGCTGATAACTCTAATTTCCTTGACACGGTTTTTCACGTAAGGAGTTTTACAATTGTTATTTCTCACCCACTGGTGTACTGCCTCATTATCTGACAACACCATTTTTTCTTCAAAGGGGATGTTACTTAAGGTATTGATCAGATAATGAGCCAATCTTAATCCTAGCAGTAAAGCTGTTGATTTGAGTGGTGGCAATGACAAATTTTACAAATTTGCCACTTGTGGCAAATTTGCTTGCTCATTTTTTACTAGGTAGGCTACTGTGATATAAGCCTTTCCTGAGGCATCACAGACCACATGTGGCCTAATTAGTTGATTTTGATGTACTGTGTTTCGAGGAAACTTGACAGACTGTAGGATACTTAGATCTTTCTCTAGCCCCTGCCACTTTTCTTGCAAGGCAGGTGTTAGTGGATCATCCCAGCCGATCTTCTCTTGCCAGGATTCCTGCATTATCAACTTACCAATTTATCAATATGGGATTTAATAGTCCTAAGGGTCAAAGGATTTGATGACTTGGGATAGTAGTATCCTCGTTGTTTGGTTGGTGGTATCTGGTTCCACCGATATGATGGCCAACTGATTCGAAGTTGTATCCCAGTCGATACTTAGGACCTTTGTCTTCTGGGGTACCTTGTAATCAAGAAATTCTGATTCGATCAGTTTTTTAAGATGGTATTATAGGACGCCAATGATGGGAGAGGCATATTTGCTCACAACAACTCTCCATTGCCCTATCTTGAGGTTACCTTGAGATGATTTCGGGGCTTTTTAGTGTCCCCGCGGCCCGGTCCTCGACTAGGCCTCCAACCCCAGGAAGCAGCCCGGGACAGCTGACTAACACCCAGGTACCTATTTTACTGCTAGGTAACAGGGGCATTGGGTGAAAGAAACTCTGCCCATTATTTCTCGCTGGCACCTGGGATCAAACCCAGGACCACAGGATCACAAATCCAGCGTGCTGTCCGCTCGGCCGACCGGCACCCCCTATATGCCCTCGTGATATATGTTTAGCAGTTTACTCTCACTGCTAGTTGTTCCTTGAAATTGTCCACATACAGGTTGTTGCTAGTTTCAGTTTTATTTGGACCATTAGACTTCTTCAAGTGCATATTTAAGGTTGCTTAGAGCAGAAATGGTGAAGAAGTAGCACCAAGCAAAACTGATGCAAACCTGTATGTGATTATTTAACTGTTTGGATCGCTAGGATCCTTAATCCATAGGAATTTTGTGTAGTTACGGTCTTCTTCCTGGAGACCTACCTTAAGGAATGCTTTACTTATGTTGGTCATGTATGCATAAGTCCCTATGTATGTACTTTAACAGCACATCTTACAGCCTTTGTGTCAGACTAGGGCAAGTTTGAAGGCAGTCATTTAACAAGAGACTATTCTACCTGGTCTTGACACTGCAGTTAAATACTATCTTCAGTGGGATAGTGGCTGAATTTTTCAGTATGGCATGGTGCGGCAAATAATGTCCTTTCTTAGGGTCATCATTGGTTACAACTTCAATGAATTTGATATCGAGTTGCTGTTGGAGTTGACCATGGTAGAATTTCAGGTTCTCAGGCTGTCTATTTAAGTGCATCACATGAGACCTTAATTGATTTTGTGCCATGAAATGATTTACTGGCAGCTGAGGGTGATTCAGCTTCCATGGTAACCTGACCCAGAATTGGTTGTCTTTGCATACCACTGAGTCTAGGTATTGTTTGTAAGTACAGTCATCATCTGGACTAGGTTGTTCAGGGAGTGTGCCAAAAGCTGCTAGATCCCATAATTTATGTATTTGTGGATCAAGCTCATCCTCGGACATGTATCTGAACTTAAGTGGTGACTGTTCTACCCCTAGTCATGCAACCATCACTGGGTTGATTTGTTGATAGTCTACAGGTATGGGTTGCTTCAGACTCAATACTGGGCCAGTGAGCAAGTTGCCTACTACAGACAATAACAGGTTCATTCCCTGCCTTTTAGTTGTCCAGTAATGAACTTATGGTAATAGTCTGCATCTACAAGGAATCCAATATTGGAGAGGTGGTCAAACGTGATTTTGTTGTCGACCAGCTTAATTCCCATTTCTTGTAGGGATTTGGCTGGTGTCCCTGGACCATAAATATATAGGTCAGATGGGATTTTATCTACTACAATGACCTGTATAATTTGGGCATAACCACCTAAACGTACTAATGGTTGGACCACTTTGTAGACTTGGGGTCCTGTGTTGGTCAAGTTTGAAGATATGTTCAGTTTTACCTGCTGAACAGGTTTTAGTTTTAGATCATCTGCCACTTTCGTATGACAAATATCTTTTGGGATCCTTGGTCAAATAACCACGAGTGGTGACCTTGGACCTTTCGTTCTTGATGAGTAGTTGTGCTGTGGGCAAAGCTGTGTTATTATCAGACCTCTTTGAAAGGACACATCCTGATATACTTTATAGAACTGCACTGTAGTGGAAGTTTCTTCCTCCACCTGGGGTTTGTGAGACCATGGTCTTATGTCTCCACACAGTGCTGTCTGCTGTTGACCCTTATTACACCTATTGCAAGTGTGCATTTTTGTTGCATAGGTATTGGTGTCATGTGACCTTAGACACCTGGTGCATTTATGCAACTCCTTGAGTCACTTTACACATGTAGTACAATCAGGGTAATTAGTGTAGTGATATATGGAATGTTCTTCATCGTAGAACAAACACGTCACCCAACCTGCAGCACCTTTGGTAGTCACCACCTTGGGTGACACAGTAACTGTAGGTTTGGAGGAACTCACTGTATATGTGCCCACCCTGCCTTGTTTCCACCTTGGAATGGAGATAGATGTTTTAGGTTTATTTGGAGTCCTGTATGTACTCTGTGATTTACTATGGGTGGTTAACGAAGGTTTAGTGATTAGTGTACCATCTGTGTTTGCTCTCTGTCATTCTACTAAAGAGCATAATCCTACTGTGATCTCTTGAACTGTCAGGGAAGATTTGTTATGTAAGGTACCCATCGTATCCAATGTTTCACTGGGTAATCCGTGTCTTACAATAACGTTAGTTAACTAGTCCAAACAATCTAAATCAATCTTTAGGCTGAGTACCTTGAGTAATGACTAAAGCTCTAATGTAAAGGCTTGGAGTTAGTCAGAGGTTCCGTCTGGGGATGGTAAGTCCAACCATTTTTGGACGTTTTGGAGTGTGACAGCTCGCTCTGTGTCAGCATAATTATCCTTAAGGAGTTGAACTGCGAGATAATAACCATCACTAGTTAATGTTTAATTGGATACCACCTTTAAAGCTTCTCCCTTAAGTTGAACGAGTAAATATGTAAATTTGGTGGTTGTATGGATATTGTGTTTAGAATCCACTGACTCAACAAATTTGTTCCAGAAGTTATCCCAACTTTCATCCTCTGTTCCCGAGAATGTGGATAAACTGAGTGAAGGCAGTTTCACTTCTGGCTTTGTTGTGTTAGGGGAAGATGTTACTGTTGTTGTTGCCTTACAATGGGCAATCATTCTGATGAATGGCTGTAACCTGAGTGTCATCCTCATGATCTGCTAGCTCAGCCTGAGTGTCATCCTCATGATCTGCTTGCTCAGCCATAACATTGTCTAATTCTGTTTCCGTTAATTTAGTGTTGGCAAGTTCAGCCAAATATTTCTCTATTTGGCATTTGACTTGCACAAATTTACTTGCAGCTGCTTGATAGCAGCTTTCCAGTTCATTATGATCAACTGGAGATTGTTAAGACAAAATGTGGCATTTATTAATCTGTCTAGTTAGGTGGCCTTTAAGACCTGCAAATGTCCTTTTCAGTTTTCCTGAAGTAGCCATACTGGTTGTCTGGTTAAGCCGTGTTGGGTGTGTACTAGGGCTGCTCATAAATGCTGAACAAGTACTGTTAGTAGTAGCCCAGGGTTAAATTTACTGTCATTAGGCGTAAATCCAATCTCCTAGGAGATTAGCACATTAAAATAATATATACGTATAATCATTCAGACAAATGATTTTGAGTGGTAATCAGTGTCAATGTTGGAACACTTTAAGTTAGTTCTTCAATTTCACTCTTAGTTGGTACAGAGACACTCATTAACACTCAAAGGTGAAATGATTACTATGAAATAAAGTATGGAAATATTACACTTCAATAAGTACCTATGGAAACACAATTCGTATTGTCAATGATTATAGGAATCTGCACAATGTTTAAATACTTGTTAGGCTGTACAATTAGTTCAACCCTAGATAAGTGTGGTATCCTACCCATACACAGGTTAGCACAATTAATTTGTTTAGACTAGGTTCATCATCAGCACTAATCTAATATTGTAAGACCTCTGTATAAGAGTTGGCACTAGGTAAATCTTATATGTTATGCAGTAAATAGAATTGTGCAATATTTATATGAGTTTATGATTTATATGTTAAATGTTTCTATCTAAACACAAGAGATATATATATATATATATATATATATATATAAATTTATGGATATAAGCCTCTCACCAACCTTTTATGTTATGGTGTTATTTAGTTTGTTAAGTGATGAGACTAATCAAGAACTGCTAGTAATCTAGTATGTTAATGTTGGATTTCCGACAGGGCAGGGTTATCCAGGATGTTCAAAGGGCAGGGTTATCCAGGATGTTCCCAGGGCAGGGTTATCCAGGATGTTCCCAGGGCAGTGTTATCCAGGATGTTCCCAGGGCAGGGTTATCCAGGATGTTCCAAGGGCAGTGTTATCCAGGATGTTCCAAGGGCAGTGTTATCCAGGATGTTCCCAGAGAGGGGGTTATCCAGGATGTTCCCAGGTCAGTGTTATCCAGGATGTTCCAAGGGCAGTGTTATCCAGGATGTTCCCAGGGCAGTGTTATCCAGGATGTTCCCTGGGCATTGTTATCCAGGATGTTCCCAGGGCAGGGTTATCCAGGATGTTCCCTGGGCAGTGTTATCCAGGATGTTCCCAGGGCAGTGTTATCCAGGATGTTCCTAGAGCATTGTTATCCAGGATGTTCCCAGGGCATTGTTATCCAGGATGTTCCCAGGGCATTGTTATCCAGGATGTTCCCAGGGCAGTGTTATCCAGGATGTTCCCAGGACAGGGTTATCCAAAATGTTCAGAGGGTAGTGTTATCCAGGATGATCACAGGTCAGGATTATCCTGGATGTTCCCAGGGCAGGGATATTCTGAATGTTCACAGGGCAGTGTTATCCTGAATGTTCAAAGGGCAGTGTTATCTTGGATGTTCAGAGGTCAGGGTTATCCTAAATGTTCCCTGGGCAGTGTTATCCAGGATGTTCACAGGGCAATGTTATCCAGGATGTTCTCAGGGCAGTGTTATCCAGAATGTTAACAGGGCAGTGTTATCCTGAATGTTCCCAGGGCAGTGTTATCTTGGATGTTCCCAGGGCAGTGTTATCTTGGATGTTCCCAGAGCAGTGTTATCTAGGATGTTCCCAGGGCAGTGTTATCTTGGATGTTCCCAGGGCAGTGTTATCTAGGATGTTCCCAGGGCAGTGTTATCTTGGATGTTCCCAGGGCAGTGTTATCTAGGATGTTCCCAGGGCAGTGTTATCTAGGATGTTCCCAGGGCAGTGTTATCTTGGATGTTCCCAGGGCAGTGTTATCTAGGATGTTCCCAGGGCAGTGTTATCCTGAATGTTCACAGGGCAGTGTTATCTTGGATGTTCCCAGGGCAGTGATATCCAGGATGTTTGGAGGGCAGTGTTATTAAGGATGTTTGAAGGGCAGTGTTATCTAGGATGTTCATATGGCAGTGTTATCCAGAATGTTCACAGGGCAGTGTTATCCAGGATGTTCCCAGGGCAGTGTTATCCCCGATGTTTTCTCTGTAGAGTCGCTATATGTCTATGCTAGGTGATGAAAGCCGTGGGTATGTTCAGTGTCCAAGGTCGTGGGTATGTTCAGTGTCCAAGGTCGTGGGTATGTTCAGTGTCCAAGGTCGTGGGTATGTTCAGTGTCCAAGGTCGTGGGTATGTTCAGTGTTCAAGGCTGTGGGTATGTTCAGTGTCCAAGGTCGTGGGTATGTTCAGTGTCCAAGGCTGTGGGTATGTTCAGTGTCCAAGGTCGTGGGTATGTTCAGTGTTCAAGGCTGTGGGTATGTTCAGTGTCCAAGGTCGTGGGTATGTTCAGTGTCCAAGGCTGTGGGTATGTTCAGTGCCCAAGGTCGTGAGTATGTTCAGTGTCCAAGGTCGTGGGTATGTTCAGTGTCCAAGGCTGTGGGTATGTTCAGTGTCCAAGGTCGTGGGTATGTTCAGTGTCCAAGGTCGTGGGTATGTTCAGTATCCAAGGCTGTGGGTATGTTCAGTGTCCAAGGTCGTGGGTATGTTCAGTGTCCAAGGCTGTGGGTATGTTCAATGTCCAAGGTCGTGGGTATGTTCAGTGTCCAAGGTCGTGGGTATGTTCAGTGTCCAAGGCTGTGGGTATGTTCAGTGTCCAAGGTCGTGGGTATGTTCAGTGTTCAAGGCTGTGGGTATGTTCAGTGTCCAAGGTCGTGGGTATGTTCAGTGTCCAAGGCTGTGGGTATGTTCAGTGTCCAAGGTCGTGGGTATGTTCAGTGTGCAAGGTCGTGGGTATGTTCAGTGTCCAAGGCTGTGGGTATGTTCAGTGTCCAAGGTCGTGGGTATGTTCAGTGTTCAAGGCTGTGGGTATGTTCAGTGTCCAAGGTCGTGGGTATGTTCAGTGTCCAAGGTCGTGGGTATGTTCAGTGTCCAAGGCTGTGGGTATGTTCAGTGTCCAAGGTCGTGGGTATGTTCAGTGTTCAAGTCTGTGGGTATGTTCAGTGTCCAAGGTCGTGGGTATGTTCAATGTCCAAGGCTGTGGGTATGTTCAGTGTCCAAGGCCGTAGGTATGTTCAGTGTTCAGGGCCGTGGGTATGTTCAGTGTCCAAGGCTGTGGGTATGTTCAGTGTCCAAGGCTGTGGGTATGTTCAGTGTCCAAGGCCGTGGGTATGTTCAGTGTCCATGGCCGTGGGTATGTTCAGTGTCCAAGGCCGTGGGTATGTTCAGTGTCCAAAGCCGTGGGTATGTTCAGTGTCCAAGGCCGTGGGTATGTTCAGTGTCCAAGACTGTGGGTATGTTCAGTGTCCAAAGCCGTGGGTATGTTCAGTGTCCAAGGCCGATGGTATGTTCAGTGTCCAAGGCCGACGGTATGTTCAGTGTCCAAGGCTGTGGGTATGTTCAGTGTCCAAGGCCGTGGGTATGTTCAGTGTCCATGGCCGTGGGTATGTTCAGTGTCCAAGGCCGTGGGTATGTTCAGTGTCCAAGGCCGACGGTATGTTCAGTGTCCAAGGCCGTGGGTATGTTCAGTGTCCAAGGCCATGCGTATGTTCAGTGTCCAAGGCCGTGGGTATGTTCAGTGTTCAAGGCCGACGGTATGTTCAGTGTCCAAGGCCGTGGGTATGTTCAGTGTCCATGGCTGACGGTATGTTCAGTGTCCAAGGCCGTGGGTATGTTCAGTGTCCAAGGCCGTGGGTATGTTCAGTGTCCAAGGCTGTGGGTATGTTCAGTGTCCAAGGCTGTGGGTATGTTCAGTGTCCAAAGCCGTGGGTATGTTCAGTGTCCAAGGCCGTGGGTATGTTCAGTGTCCAAGGCCGACTGTATGTTCAGTGTCCAAGGCCATCGGTATGTTCAGTGTCCAAGGCTGTGGGTATGTTCAGTGTCCAAGGCCGTGGGTATGTTCAGTGTCCATGGCCGTGGGTATGTTCAGTGTCCAAGGCCGTGGGTATGTTCAGTGTCCAAAGCCGTGGGTATGTTCAGTGTCCAAGGCCGTGGGTATGTTCAGTGTCCAAGACTGTGGGTATGTTCAGTGTCCAAAGCCGTGGGTATGTTCAGTGTCCAAGGCCGATGGTATGTTCAGTGTCCAAGGCCGACGGTATGTTCAGTGTCCAAGGCTGTGGGTATGTTCAGTGTCCAAGGCCGTGGGTATGTTCAGTGTCCATGGCTGTGGGAATGTTCAGTGTCCAAGGCCGTGGGTATGTTCAGTGTCCAAGGCCGACGGTATGTTCAGTGTCCAAGGCCGTGGGTATGTTCAGTGTCCAAGGCCATGCGTATGTTCAGTGTCCAAGGCCGTGGGTATGTTCAGTGTTCAAGGCCGACGGTATGTTTAGTGTCCAAGGCCGTGGGTATGTTCAGTGTCCATGGCTGACGGTATGTTCAGTGTCCAAGGCCGTGGGTATGTTCAGTGTCCAAGGCCGTGGGTATGTTCAGTGTCCAAGGCTGTGGGTATGTTCAGTGTCCAAGGCTGTGGGTATGTTCAGTGTCCAAAGCCGTGGGTATGTTCAGTGTCCAAGGCCGTGGGTATGTTCAGTGTCCAAGGCCGACTGTATGTTCAGTGTCCAAGGCCGTGAGTATGTTCAGTGTCCAAAGCCGTGGGTATGTCCAGTGTCCAAGGCCGTGGGTATGTTCAGTGTCCAAGACTGTGGGTATGTTCAGTGTCCAAGGCCGTCGGTATATTAAGTGTCCAAGGCCGTGGGTATGTTCAGTGTCCAAGGCCGTGGGAATGTTCAGTGTCCAAGGCCATCGGTATGTTCAGTGTCCAGGGCCGTGGGTATGTTCAGTGTCCAAGGCCGTGGGTATGTTCAGTGTCCAAGGCCGTGGGTATGTTCGGTTTTGAAGGCCGTCGGTATGTTCAGTGTCCAAGGCCGTCGGTATGTTCAGTGTCCAAGGCCGTGGGTATGTTCAGTGTCCAAGGCCGTGGGTATGTTCAGTGTCCAAGGCCGTGGGTATGTTCAGTGTCCAGGGCCATGGGTATGTTCAGTGTCCAAGGCCGTGGGTATGTTCAGTGTCCAAGGCCATCGGTATGTTCAGTGTCCAGTGCCGTGGGTATGTTCAGTGTCCAAGGCCGTGGGTATGTTCAGTGTCCAAGGCCGTGGGTATGTTCAGTGTCCAAGGCCATCGGTATGTTCAGTGTCCATGGCCGTGGGTAAGTTCAGTGTCCAAGGCCGTGGGTATGTTCAGTGTCCAAGGCCGTGGGTATGTTCAGTGTCCAAGGCCGTCGGTATATTTAGTGTCCAAGGCCGTGGGTATGTTCAGTGTCCAGGGCCATGGGTATGTTCAGTGTCCAAGGCCGTGGGTATATTTAGTGTCCAGGGCCATGGGTATGTTCAGTGTCTAAGGCCGTCGGTATATTTAGTGTCCAAGGCCGTGGGTATGTTCAGTGTCCAAGGCCGTGGGTATGTTCAGTGTCCAAGGCTGTGGGTATGTTCAGTGTCCAGGGCTGTGGGTATGTTCAGTGTCCAGTGCCGTGGGTATGTTCAGTGTCCAAGGCCGTGGGTATGTTCAGTGTCCAAGACCGTGGGTATGTTCAGTGTCCAAGGCCGTGGGTATGTTCAGTGTCCAGGGCCGTGGGTATGTTCAGTGTCCAAGACCGTGGGTATGTTCAGTGTCCAGGGCCGTGGGTATGTTCAGTGTCCAAGGCCGTGGGTATGTTCAGTGTCCAAGGCCTTGGGTATGTTCAGTGTCCATGGCTGTGGGTATGTTCAGTGTCCAAGGTCGTGGGTATGTTCAGTGTCCAAGGCTGTGGGTATGTTCAGTGTCCAAGGCTGTGGGTATGTTCAGTGTCCAAGGTCGTGGGTATGTTCAGTGTCCAAGGCCGTGGGTATGTTCAGTGTCCAGGGCCGTGGGTATGTTCAGTGTCCAAGGTTGTGGGAATGTTCAGTGTCCAAGGTTGTGGGTATGTTCAGTGTCCAAGGCCGTGGGTATGTTCAGTGTCCAAGGCCGTGGGTATGTTCAGTGTCCAAGGCCTTGGGTATGTTCAGTGTCCATGGCTGTGGGTATGTTCAGTGTCCAAGGTCGTGGGTATGTTCAGTGTCCAAGGCTGTGGGTATGTTCAGTGTCCAAGGCTGTGGGTATGTTCAGTGTCCAAGGCCTTGGGTATGTTCAGTGTCCAAGGCTGTGGGTATGTTCAGTGTCCAAGGTCGTGGGTATGTTCAGTGTCCAAGGCTGTGGGTATGTTCAGTGTCCAAGGCTGTGGGTATGTTCAGTGTCCAAGGCTGTGGGTATGTTCAGTGTCCAAGGCTGTGGGTATGTTCAGTGTCCAAGGTCGTGGGTATGTTCAGTATCCAGGGCCGTGGGTATGTTCAGTGTCCAAGGCTGTGGGTATGTTCAGTGTCCATGGCCGTGGGTATGTCCAGTGTCCAAGGTCGTGGGTATGTTCAGTATCTTAGGCCGTGGGTATGTTCAGTGTCCAAGGTCGTGGGTATGTTCAGTGTCCAAGGTCGTGGGTATGTTCAGTGTCCAAGGTCGTGGGTATGTTCAGTGTCCAAGGCCGTGGGTATGTTCAGTGTCCTGGACCATGGGTATGTTCAGTGTCCAGGGCCGTGGGTATGTTCAGTGTCCAGGGCCGTGGGTATGTTCGGTGTCCAGGGCCGTGGGTAAGTTTAGCTTCCGTACCCGAGGCTAATATTATGTTCATGTTCTTTGTCCAGAGGCTTTGGTATATGCACACTTGGGCCTATGTTATGACCAGGTATTTTGTCCAGGGGGCTTTGTAATGTCCATGTTCTGTTTCTATGGCCAATGGCATATCCATGTTTTGTGATGGTGGCCTTTGTTGTGTCAATGTCCTCTGTCCTGGGAACTTGTAATATCCATAAACTTTGTCCTTGGCCTTTATTTTTTCCATGTCTTATGTCCTAGCTATTTCTTATGTCTATGTCGTGTGCATATGTTATATTCATGTTCTGTGTTCTAGGTCATAGTTATCTCCACATCCAATATTTTTGGAAATTGTTATGCCAGCGTTTTGTGTCATTGGTCTATGTTTTGTTAATGATCGACAAGAACAAGTGAGCACTTACATGTCGATGTCTGTCGACTATGCAAAGATAAGTAGTGCAAAAACAGATGAGGACTTCAAAATAATACAGGAAGACCTTGACAAACTCCAATAGTGGACAAACAAATTGTTGCTGGAGTTCATTCCAAATAAGTGAAAGGTAACAGAGAAAGAAGACCAGAAGGCAGTTACAGGAAGCGAGGAAAGACAAAGATTTAGAAGTGGACATAATGTCAACATTAACACCAGAAGCAAAC
Organism: Procambarus clarkii; assembly: GCF_040958095.1. Lineage (NCBI taxonomy): Eukaryota > Metazoa > Arthropoda > Malacostraca > Decapoda > Cambaridae > Procambarus > Procambarus clarkii. The sequence continues at coordinate 13,544,231 of NC_091164.1, forward strand.
ATAGACAGGGTGACATGACAGCGTACAGGACCCTGGCAAACATTAGAGCATCGCTTTAAAACCTAAATCAGGACTCTTTCAAGGATATCAGCACAGCTATGAGTGACCAATACTGGAATATGCAACACAGGCCTGGAATCCATACCTGGTGAAGAATGAAATAAAATCCGAAAAAAGAGCAAAAAATTGCTATTAGATTAGCGCCAGAGCTAATAGGTTAAAGTTATGAGGATAGGTTGAAGGAACTGCACCTCACAGCCTTGGAGTACACAAGAAATGGAGGAGATATGATCACAACATTCAAGATATTGAGAGGAATACAGAAAATCACCAATAAGAGCTTCTTTAAATAGCGTGAATAAAGGACAAGAGAGCTTCATGCTCTCCTGTCCTTCATTATTGCCTCACATTTGTTTCTACTTCAGAATAGACGTAAAAAACAAATGTGAGCCTAAGAAGTGTGAGGAAATCTTTGTACATTGTACGGGTGGAATGCACTGATAGAAGAAGTTGTGGAAGGAACCTCCATCATAACTTTCACACGAGATTCGACAAAGATTTTTGAACGTCAGAATAGTTAGGCTATTACGGAATACGAACAACAAGCTAGTAGGCGAGGCAGCAGGAGCTAGATATGACTTCCCCTGTAGTCATTGATAGCTAAGAATTGATAGGTAAGCACACACACACACACGCCGGTGGCTGTGTGGATAGCACGCAGGACACGTGATCCTGTGGACTGGGTTCGATTCCCGGCGCCGGCGAGAAACGACGGGCAGAGTTTCTTTCACCCTCATGCCCATGTTACCTAGCAATAAATAGGTACCTGGGAATTAGTCAGCTGTCACGGGCTGCTTCCTGTGTGTGTGTGTGTGAGGGGGGGGGGGGAGGAATAGTAGTTAGTAATAGTTGATTGACGGTTGAGAGGCGGGCCGAAAGAGCAGAGCTCAACCCCCACAAGCACAACTAGGTGAAAAACTAGGTGAATACACACACACACACATCCATTAATATTAATTTTAATATTAGTTTAATAATATTATTATTTTAATATATTAATTAAAATTAAAAACTATATTAATGTAATATTATTAATACATAAGTTAAATATAGTAATTTTAACAATAATTTAATTAATATTAATTCCACTCCAATAAATGTTCAAGACATCCTTGTGCACAGGAATCTTAGCAGATATATGGAAAAAGGCAAACATAGTTCCAATTTATAAAAATAGTAATCGAGAAGAACTCCTAAATTATAGACGTAAATCTTTAACAAGCGTGGTAGTCAAAACACTAGAAAAAATAACTGAAATTAAATAGGTAAAACACCTAGAGAGTAATGACATAATAACACACAGTATGGTTTTCGAACAGGAAGATCCTGTGTAACAAGTTGTTATGGTCCCCATATAATGTTAAGGGGTAGTGAACCTATAGCATCGCTGGAAAACATAGCCTGGCCAATCTATATAAATAAAAATGGAAATGTTCCTTTGTTCAAAATCGCTAATCTCCGAAAGTTCTTCACCGATTGCTTTGAAATTTTCACACAATGTTCCATTCGCATCCCAGCAGATTTTTATATACAAATTATATGGATATCATGTCTGTGACAGAAAAAAAAACATGCTTTTTTGAAAAAGCTGTGTTTTTGAAGTATTTTTCATGTGAAAGAAATCTTTGAAACCTCTTTACCGAATGCTTTGAAATTTTGACACGACGTTGCATTCGATAAGGCGCGTGTTTCTATATACCTACAATATACATGGCTTACCTGTGGCCGGAGAAAACATGTTTTTTTTTAAAACATCGCCATCTGTTGGATGTACTAGCAACACAGACTGTAATCTCGCAAAGTTCTTCACCGATTGCGTTGAAATTCTGACACAACGTTCCATTCATATATGCGCATCTTTTTATATACCTACTATATAGATGCCGCCCCCTGTGACAGGTAAAAACATGCGTTTTTGAAAAACATCGCCATCTGTTGCACATAATAGCAACATGCACGCTACACTAAATATGTCACAAATTCCATTTCAATGTTTCCGATTGCATTGATAAATTTCTTTTCATAGATTTTGATTAATTTTAGTTTTTATCAAATTATTTTGTGTGACATTGTGATATAATTGAGCTGTGTTGTTTACCATACCGTTCAATTCCTAAGTATAAGTATAGATGCCACACCTGTGACAGGTAAAACTATGCTTTTCTTGAAAAACAGCGCCATCTGTTGCATGCAAGAGGAACACTCATGCTATACTAAATATTTTACAATTCCATTTCAATGTTTCTGATTGCATTGATAAATTGAATTTTCATAGATTTTGATTTACTTTCATTTTGATTTATTTATTTTGTGTGAATTGCGTTGGAATTGAGCTGTGTTGTTTACCAGACCGTTCATTTCGTGAGTATAGTTTATTTTTTTACTTTTTCATTTCATTTTTTAACTGTTTTTCTTATATTTCAGTGTTGGAAATATCACATCACTTGATGTTCCTAATTTTCTGAAGGAAACAACAGACCATTTGGGAAGACTTCGGACGAGGGATTGAGAGATGGTGGGGAGGACGAGGAGGCAGAAGTGAGAGATGGTGGGAAGGACGAGGGGACAAAGGTGGGGGATAATGGTGGGATTAGGATGGTGGAGTGGGGAATGGTGGGGAGGCCGAGGAGACGGGTGAGGGGGCAATGGTGGGAAGGACTGGGGGGACAGGGGAAGGTTGCTGTGGCTCAGCAACGCATGGCCGGGTACTGCTTGTAATAAATAAAAGTCTAGGGGATTCAAAGGCTCTCAAAAAATATTCCAGTTTACTGGGGCATATAACATAAGTCACCATAACACCATAAGAAAACTACAATCTTTATAATTCACATTCTATTACCTTATCCAGCTTCTTAAAGCTTTGCATGATCATCAACAGGCCTCAAAACTGCCTCCACTCAGCACTAGCTGACACCAGGCTCTATCCTGGTGCAGTGGGGCACTACCATCTATTATGCTGATAATGCCAATACAGGATGGTGTTGTCACAATCATTAACAAATGAGGTTGAGGAATCAATATCATACAAAGCACAATGACATCACTTAAGATCCTCAGGTACCCACCTCAATAATACATAGAAAAGCACCTACCACCTGGTATAAGTGATGTACAACGGTAGACATGATCCGTGGTAAACACTACTACTGAACATTAAATATCCTAGCAGTCAATTAGCACAAATGAGGACACTAAAACCCGGACCAGGGCGATACACACATGCGCCCGACTAGGAAGATCAAAGAGTAGTGACCGCTGAGGAGGCAAGCAGGCCGGGAGCAACACTGTTTCCAAATCCACAAGTCATTTGACTCTCCTTTTTCCAATATCACAAGCTCATATACAGACATTTCTCAGTAAATAACTCTTAATTAATACAATAACTAAACCAAGGTTACAATACACAACCTTATATAATAATACATATCAATACATAATAGAATATATCATGATATACAAATAAGTCTCCGTTGTGTAGTGGTAAGACACTCGCCTGGCGTTCCGCGAGCGCTATGTCATGGGTTCGTTTCCTGGCCGGGGAGGATTTACTGGGCGCAATTCCTTAACTGTAGCCTCTGTTTAACTCAACAGTAAAATGTGTACTTGGATGAAAAAACGATTCTTCGCGGCAGGGGATCGTATTCCAGGGACCTGCCCAAAACGCTACGCGTACTAGTGGCTGTACAAGAATGTAACAACTCTTGTATATATCTCAAAAAAAAAAAGTCAACAGGGAATTCACATTAGCAGGATATGGTAACACTGGCTGGGGACGGTACGCAAGGGAAGGGGGGAGAGGGGGAGGTTAAGGGAGGATTTCAAGACGTTACCGGTCAGCCGTTATACATAAGTATACATGAATACAATGTAAAGCATCATATTCAACATAAGTAACAAATCCTTCCCTCTGTGGTATACATCTCACTGTACCAGAATTTAAATTACTAATATGACAACAGGACAATGCAATGAACAATAATGAAATGGATATTATACAGTATACATGCTAGAAACACACCAGATCCCTAAATGTATACATTCTACATCATAATACCCATAGCATGTCCTATACAGCAATATGTAGCATACCGTAATATATGCACATAATGGTGTTTTCAAAGTTACATGATATTAGCCTTCTGCTATTTACTACACTTCCAGTATATCCACAAATATATGGCATATAACTTTGGTATTGAAATATAATTTGCATAGGTATATTAGACATACATTGGCAATACACAATTTATACTAATATATTGTCGAAAAAAAGATTAGATAAATATAATAATAAATGTGAAACTAGGCTAATGAGCCAAGATATCACTATACAGTTTGAACACATCATACACCAGCCACAGTATGATCATACTAGTGTATGTGGGATCATAACACAAGTCTACTTAGTTTTTATGATAGAACCACAGAGATTCTATTGAAAGAGGAAGTTGGGTTGACTGTGTCTATCTGGATCTAAAACAAGGCTTTTGACAGAGTCCCACACAAGAGGTTGATCTAGAAACTGGAACATGCTTGAGGGGTGACAGGGAGACTACTGATATGGAAGATAAATGTTCTAACTGACAGACTGATGAGGGCAGTAATCAGAGACAATGTATCTGACTGGAGGAGTGTTACTAGTGGAGTACCACAGGGTTCGTCTACATAACGATCTGCCAGAAGGAATAAAGAATATATGAACATGTTTGCGGGTGATGCTGAGACGCTGGGGAAGATAGGAGACGCAAACGATTGTCAGGGCCTTCAAATTTATCTAGATAAAATAAGTGCTTGGAGCGTCATGTGGTAAATAGAATTCATTGTGAATAAATGACATGTTATGGAATGTGGAATCGGAGAAAATAGACCACACACAACTTTCAAATTATACGGAAAGGAATTAAAGAATTCTAATAGAGATCGATATGTAGGGGTGTAATTTTATAGTAAACTGTCACCAGAGGAACAAATAAAGAATATTGTGAGAAGAACATATGCGTCACTTTCCAACTTCAACTTGCTTTTAATAACATGGATGGTGAAATACTAAAAAAACTGTTCAAGACTTTTGTTAGACCAAAATTGTAATATGCAGTAGTTACATGGTGCCAAAACCTCAAGATGTACATAAATAAACTAGAAAAGGTGTAGCAGCATGGTACATAATGGCTTCCGGAACTGAGAAACAAGAGTTACGAGGAGAAACTAGAGGCGTTAAACATGCCTAAACTAGAGAATGGAAGAAAATGGAGTGATCTGATCACCGCTTACAAAATACTAACAGGAGTCGACCATATTAACAAAGAGGAATTCCTGGAACCAGTAACTTCAAGAACTAGAGAACCCAGATTCAAGCTAAGGCAACAAAGATGTCGAAAAAATATTAGAAAGTTATCTTTTTCAAATAGAGTCGTAGACGGTTGGAACAGGTTAAGTCAGAAGGTGGTGAAGACCAAAACCTTCAGTAGTTTCAAAGCATTATATGACAAAGAGTACTGGGAAGACGGGACACAATGAGTGTAGCTCTCATCCCATAGCTACACGTAGCAGAAAATAGGTACCTGGGAGTTAGTCAGCGGTCACGCTCTGCTTCCTGGGGTGTGTATGTGTGTGGTGTGGAGAAAACAAAGTAGTAGTAGAAACAGTTGAGAGGCGGGCTGAAAGAGCTGAGCTCAGCCCCTGCAAGCACAACTAGATGAATACACACACACACTCACACACTCACACACACACACACACACACACACACACACACACACACACACACACACACACACACACACACACACACACACACACACACACACAGTGGAGTCCCACAGGGCTCTGTACTCGGTCCTATCTTGTTTCTGATATATGTAAATGATCTCCCGGAGGGTATCGATTCATTTCTCTCAATGTTTGCGGACGATGCTAAAATTATGAGAAGGATTAAAACAGAAGAGGACTGTTTGAGTTTTCAAGAAGACCTAGACAAGCTGAAGGAATGGTCGAACAAATGGTTGTTAGAGTTTAACCCAACCAAATGTAATGCAATGAAGATAGGTGTAGGGAGCAGGAGGCCAGATACAAGGTATCATCTGGGAGAGGAAATTCTTCAGGAGTCAGAGAAGGAAAAAGACTTGGGGATTGATATCACGCCAGACCTGTCTCCTGCAGCACATATCAAGCGGATAACATCAGCGGCATATGCCAGGCTGGCCAGCATACGAACGGCATTCAGAAACTTGTGTAAAGAATCATTCAGAACTTTGTATACCATATATGTCAGGCCAATCCTGGAGTATGCAGCCCCAGCATGGAGTCCATATCTAGTCAAGGATAAGACTAAACTGGAAAAGGTTCAAAGGTTTGCCACCAGACTAGTACCCGAGCTGAGAGGTATGTGCTACGAGGAGAGACTACGGGAATTAAATCTCACTTCGCTGGAAGACAGAAAAGTTAGGGGGGACATGATCACCACATTCAAGATTCTGAAGGGAATTGATAGGGTAGATAAAGACAGTCTATTTAACACAAGGGGAACACGCACAAGGGGACACAGGTGGAAACTGAGTGCCCAAATGAGCCACAGAGATATTAGAAAGAACTTTTTTAGTGTCAGAGTGGTTGACAAATGGAATGCATTTGGGGGTGATGTGGTGGAGGCTGACTCCATACACAGTTTCAAATGTAGATATGACAGAGCCCGATAGGCTCAGAAATCTGTACACCTGTTGATTGACGGTTGAGAGGCGGGACCAAAGAGCCAGAGCTCAACCCCCGCAAACACAACTAGGTGAGTACAACTAGGTGAGTACACACACACACACGCACACACACACACACACACACACACGCACACACACACACTGGAGACGGGAGACCTACCAGAAATATGGAAGACGGCGAATGTGGTCCCAATGTACAAAAAGGGCGACTGGCAAGAGGCACTGAACTACAGGCCAGTGCCCTTAACTTGTATACCATGCAAGGTGATGGAGAAGATCGTGAGAAAAAACCTGGTAGCACATCTGGAGAGAAGGGACTTCGTGACAAATCGCCAACATGGGTTCAGGGAGGGTAAATCTTGCCTGACAGGCTTAATAGAATTCTACGACCAGGTGACACAGATTAAGCAAGAAGGAGAGGGCTGGGCGGACTGCATTTTCTTGGATTGTCGGAGAGCCTTTGACACAGTACCGCATAAGAGGCTGGTACATAAGCTGGAGAGACAGGCAGGTGTAGCTGGTAAGGTGCTCCAGCGGATAAGGGAGTACCTAAGCAATAGGAAGCAGAGAGTTACAGTAAGGGGTGAGACCTCCGATTGGCGTGAAGTCACCAGTGGAGTCCCACAGGGCACTGTACTTGGTCCTATCTTGTTTCTGATATAAGTAAAGGATCTCCCGGAGGGTATAGATTCATTTCTCTCAATGTTTGTGGATGATGCCAAAATTATGAGAAGGATTAAGACAGAAGAGGACTGTTTGAGGCTTCAAGAAGACCTAGACAAACTGAAGGAATGGTCGAACAAATGGTTGTTAGAGTTTAACCCAACCAAATGTAATGTAATGAAGATAGGTGTAGGGAGCAGGAGGCCAAATACAAGGTAACATCTGGAAGAGGAAATTCTTCAGGAGTCAGAGAAAGAAAAAGACTTGCGAGTTGATATCACGCCAGACCTGTCTCCTGCAGCACATATCAAGAGGATAACATCAGCGGCATATGCCAGGCTGGCCAACATACGAACGGTATTCAGAAACTTGTGTAAAGAGTCATTCAGAACTTTGTATACCTCATATGTCAGACCAATCCTGGAGTATGCAGCCCCAGCATGGAGTCCATATCTAGTCAAGGATACGACTAAACTGGAAAAGGTTCAAAGGTTTGCCACCAGACTAGTACCCTAGCTGAGAAGTATGAGCTACGAGGAGAGACTACGGGAATTAAACCTCACTTCGCTGGAAGACAGAAGAGTTAGGGGGAACATGATCACCACATTCAAGATTCTCAAGGGAATTGATAGGGTAGATAAAGACAGGCTATTTAACACAAGGGGCACACGCATTAGGGGACACAGGTGGAAACTGAGCGCCCAAATAAGCCATAGAGATATTAGAAAGAACTTTTTTAGTGTCAGAGTGGTTGACAAATGGAATGCATTAGGGGGTGATGTGGTGGAGGCTGACTCCATACACAGTTGCAAGTGTAGATATGATAGAACCCAATAGGCTCAGGAATCTGTACACCTGTTGATTGACGGTTGAGAGGCGGGACCGAAGAGCCAGAGCTCAACCCCCGCAAACACAACTAGGTGAGTATATGATGAGGGATGAGACGTTTTCTAAGGGATATAGCATGGGACACAGGCCTCAGAGTTAAGTCTGTACAAGTCATGATGGACTATGTCACCTAAAAATGTCAGGAGGCTGTAAACAGGTTTATGCAGGCCCAGAAGGAAAAATCCGAGAAACAAAAGAAGAATCCGTTGTTTAATTGGGCATGTATGAGAGCAAAGGAACTGAACAAAAGGGCGTGGAGGAACTTCCGAAATAACAGAACACTAGACAGCAGAGAGAGATACCAGAGACCCGGGAATGAGTATGTTAGTGTGAGAAGAGAAGCAGAGAAAATTATGAAAATGACATAATAAAACCAAGCCAACACCGAACCAAAGTTGCTCTTCCGTCAAAACAGGAGGAAATCAACAGTGAAAGAACAGGTAATGAAACTTAGAACAAGCGAGGACAGGTATACAGAGAATGACAAAGAGGTGTGTGATGAACTCAACAAGAGGTTCCAGGAGGTCTTCACAATAGAACAAGTTGAGGTCACTTGCCAGGAGAGGGGGCAGTAAATCAGGCGGCCTTGGAAGGGTTCGAAATTACGACAGATGCGCTCAAGAGACACCTGTTGGATCTGGTTGTGAGAAAGGCTGTTGGTCCAGACGGGATCTCACCATAGGTATTGAAAGAGTGTGCAGATGCACTTTGCTTGCAACTCTCCATTGTGTATAATAGGTTACTGGAGACGGGAGACCTACCAGAAATATGGAAGACGGCGAATGTGGTCCCAGTATACAAAAAGGGTGACAGACAAGAGGCATTGAACTACAGGCCGGTGTCCTTAACTTGTATACCATGCAAGGTGATGGAGAACATCGCGAGAAAAAATCTAGTAACACATCTGGAGAGAAGGGACTTCGTGACAACCCATCAACATGGGTTAAGAGAGCGTAAATCTTGCCTTGCAGGCTTAATAGAATTCTACACTCATGTGACAAAGAATAAGCAAGAAAGAGAAGGATAGGCGGACTGCATTTTTTTTGGACTGTCGGAAAGCCTTTGACACAGTACCCCAAAAAATGCTAGTACATAAGCTGGAGAAACAGGCCGGAGTAACAGGCCAGAGTAGATACTCCGGCCTGTTAACCCAAATGTTTGGGTTAACAAATGTAATGAAGATAGGTGAAGGGGGCAGGAGGCCAGATACAAGGTATCATTTGGGAGATGAAATTCTTCAAGAGTCAGAGAGAGAGAAAGACCTGGGGGTTGATTGATATCACGCCAGACCTGTCCACTGAAGCCCATATCAAGAGGATAACATCAGCGGCATATGCCAGGTTGACTAACATAAGAACAGCCTTTAGAAACTTGTGTAAGGAATCCTTCAGAACTTTGTATACCACATTTGTCAGACCAATCATGAAGTATGCGGCTCCAGCATGGAGTCCATATCTAGTCAAGCATAAGTCTAAACTGGAAGAGGTTCTAGGGTTTGCCACCAGACTAGTACCCGAACTGAGGGGTATGAGCTACGAGAAGAGACTACGGGAATTAATTTAAATCTAACGTCACTCGGAGACAGAAGAGTTAAAGTGACATGATCACCACATACAAGATTCTCAGAGGAATTGATAGGGTAGATAAGGACATGCTGCCGATTCGTAAATAAAACTATTACCTGAAGTAACTACGGAAGGCACAGATAATGACAAAAACATTAATTTTGAGAAAAATGAAAAATATATATATTAATGATAAAAACATAACAAACACAAACAAAAAGTGTATCAAGAGATGTAAAAGACCTGACAAGATGCTTGCAGAAGTGTAAACACTGAGGCTAACACTCTAACTTGTTAAACTTATGTCTCATTTAAAAAAAAATTATGTGATTCCAGGTAGTTAAGGTCTAATCTAAAGACCTGGAAGTCAGTATAGTGAAGACACTCTAAGTGAATGACATCCAATAATTTCCATCCTTCCTCCTAGGATGAGTGACACGTGTGGTCATGATGGCATCCTTCCTCCTAACTCGAGTGCTTCTCTATTACTGCCTCGCTCCTAAACCTTCCTACTACATTTACTCTTGTACTAAAGCATTCATTGCTGTATTTGCTCGGATATATATATATATATGTATATATATGTATATATATATATATATATATATATATATATATATATATATATATGTCGTACCTAGTAGCCAGAACTCACTTTTCAGCCTACAATGCAAGGCCCGATTTGCCTAATAAGCCAAGTTTTCATGAATTAATATATTTTCTCTAATTTTTTTCTTATGAAATGATAAAGCAACCCATTTCATTATGTAAGAGGTCAATTTTTTTTTATTGGAGTTAAAATTAACGAAGATATATGACCGAACCTAACCAACCCTACCTAACCTAACCTAACCTATCTTTATAGGTTAGGTTAGGTTAGGTAGCCAAAAAAGTTAGGTTAGGTTAGGTTAGGTAGGTTAGGTAGTCGAAAAGCTATTAATTCATGAAAACTTGGCTTATTAGGCAAATCAGGCCTTGCATAGTAGGCTCAGAAGTGAGTTCTGGCTACTAGGTACGACATATATATATGTATATATATATATATATATATATATATATATATATATATATATATATATATATATATATATATATATATATATATATATATATATATGTCGTACCTAGTAGCCAGAACTCACTTCTCAGCCTACTATGCAAGGCCCGATTTGCCTAATAAGCCAAGTTTTCATGAATTAATGTTTTTTCGTCTACCTAACCTACCTAACCTAACCTAACCTAACTTTTTCGGCTACCTAACCCAACCTAACCTATAAAGATAGGTTAGGTTAGATTAGGTAGGGTTGGTTAGGTTCGTTCATATATCTACGTTAATTTTAACTCCAATAAAAAAAAAATGACCTCATACATAATGAAATAGGTAGCTTCATCACTCCATAAGAAAAAAATTTGAGAAAATATATTAATTCAGGAAAACTTGGCTTACTAGGCAAATCGGGCCTTGCATAGTAGGCTGAGAAGTGCGTTCTGGCTACTAGGTACGACATATATATATATATATATATATATATATATATATATATATATATATATATATATATATATATACATACATATAAAATGTATGCTACATATTGTTATCTTACACCGGGGCATTTATCCGCAAATAACTGACTTAAGGAACAACTTTAACAATAACTTGTAAATGTTTCTGTAATTTGAAGGACAAAAATTAGTCAATAAGAATCATATCACTTGTGCCCCAGAAGCTTGAGTTTTCTTTCGGCCGCAGCAATGTCGACCACTTTGGTATGGACGTGGGCGTGGGCTTGGACGTGGGTACTGAATATCTTCAGCGTCGCAGCACAGGTGAAGATTCCCGCCGGGTTGGCGAGTGAGTGCACTCCAGGGCAGCAGACGGTGAGCCTTCACCAGGAGTCCTACAGCGTCGCCTTTGAGCTCATATGTGCCCTCCTCTGTACCCACAAACTTGCCCTCCAGTACAACTTCACAGGTTAGTCTCCAGTACAACTTCACGGGTTAGTACCCTGGAGCACTTGTCCTCCAGTACAACGTCACGGGTTAGTACCCTGGAGCACTTGTCCTCCAGTACTTATATTGAAGTTATGTTATTGTGAAGTTTGCTTCACATGAAGGCAGGTTTTACAATTATTTTGGCGCACATGAAAGCAATATAAATACAACAAGAAGTTACTTTCACTCACCCTACATTATACTTTCTTGTTTTCTCTCTTCACAAGAAGAGCATCTGCTCGTAATATATCAGATTCCCCATCAAATCTATGTGTAATTTTTAAATATTAATTTTTGTAGAGCTATACATGATAGAATTAATCCGTAAAAATCGAGGTTTAGTTGAATAAACATTAGTTTTTACAAGTCCACATAAAATGAAATGGAGTCAAATGTGGCGATGGTGGAGTCCACCTCTTCCAATCCACCTGTTAGTGATTTGTTCATTAAGAAACTTATTAACTCTCACCATCTTGCTGAACCACTGTTGCCCTTATCAGTTCTAATCACCCAAGTTCAGGAATAAAGAAATGTTGCAGTATTTCAAAACAGCTATCACCATTTAGACATGTCTTTCCAAGAAGAATGACTTTATGATTGATTGTGTTTCCTAATGCATATCAGACATTAACCCGTATAATATATTGGTGGACTGATAACCAAGAGACTAGACACATCCGGCATATACAAGTGTTTTATCAAATAATTCTATCACGTGTAAGTCCAAAACTATTCGTATTTCATACTGCACACTTACATTATACACACCCTGTATGTATACATACAGTAGGGAATGTATTATACACTATACACACTACCTGGCATTGCCCGAGTCTCTCTCTGTCTACTATCTGTCCATTTATCTATTGATCTATCCATTTACCTATCCAGCTATCTATCCATCCATTTATCTATTTATTCATCTATCTATCCATCTATGTATTTATCCATGTTATTATTCATCTATCCATCATATATTTATCCATGTATCTGTCTATCTATCAATCTATTCATCTACCCATACATCTATCTATTCATATATCTATCCATGAATCTATTCATCTGTTTATCCATTAATCTATTTAACTATCTATTTATCCATCTATCCATCTATCTATCCATCTATGCATACATCTCTCCATCATCTATCCATTCATCTATCATGTATCCATTCATATATTTTCTTTCACATTAATCAACAAAAAAGAGATTTGAAAAGGACATTGCAGCAAAAGTAAAGAAGCAACCCAAATTGCTTTAGAGCTTCAACAGGAGTAAAATAACAGTTTGGGAACAAGTGATCACACTCATTATAGGGAAGGACTCAGTCGTTGAGAACGACAGGGAAGTATATGAGGAACTCTACTTGAGCTTCCGAGAGGTCTTTACAGTATAGCAACAAATCAATTTCCTGAGTCAAGAGGCATGGCACCAAATCATGCAATACTGGAGGATGTTGATCTAACATAAGACTAACTAAAAAGGCACTTGGTGGAGCTGGACTATTCTGTGGCTGTAGGAACAGACATCATATTACAATGGACACTATGAAAGGTATAAGAAGCCTTGTACTTACCGCTTACTTTAATATAATCCAAGTCACTAGGAACAGGAGAAGTACCATTGTGTTCGAAGACACCCAAAAATATTGCCACTATCCAAAAACATGTATAATAAAAACGTTAATATTGAGAGAGGTAATTAGCGCCAGGTATGAACCGCAAGGAGATGGGGCATAAAGAGCTAGATCTCACTTCCCCCATAGTCACTGACTGGTAAACAGAGAGCCACACAGGAGGCATTAAACTACAGACCGGTGGCTCTCACTAGTATATTATGTAAGGCGATGAAAACAATCCTTAAGAATAGGCAAGTTGAACATCTGGAGAATAGGACCTCTTTAACATAACATCACCAAGGGTTCAGAGACGGCAAACACAAATCTGATAGAGTTCTGTGAACGAGTGATTGAGATTATACAAAAAAAGATGGCCACATTGCATATATTTTCATTGAAACCTTTGACATAGCACCCCACAGGAGACTGATGCATACAATGGAGATAGAGACAGGAGTGACAGGGAAGGTACTCCACTTGATAACGGAGTACCTCGGCAGCAGTAGACAGAGAGCCACAGTGAGAGAAGAAAATTCAGATTGGTTGCATATTACCAGTGGCATCCCAAAACGATCAGTACAGAGAACAGTCATATTCCTGTTATATTCTTGACAGTCAAGGCTCCTTTAAGAGTGCAATAAATGCACCAGACAAGATGAGAACGAAGACAAAAAATTCTTTCCAATTTTTGTAGCCTGAATAAATATAATATTATTAGTTGATAAACCTTAGTATGTCACCTACATATGTGTATTTGCCTCCCTACATTTTAATAGTACAAAATATTACTACATAAAAAATTGTGGTGCTCTTAAATTTATGACGTAAATACTAAATTTTCTTCATAAATACTATGGTGCTCTTAAGGGGGCATAACTGCGTTCCTTACAAGTTGTTCAAGTTCAACCAATCTTTTTTGACTAGTTGTTTATGAAAAGAGCTGCAATTGTTCCAAGTTTCAGTATTGCAGCCTAAATAGAAAGTTTTTTTTTATTTTTTTTAACGAATTTTACACATTTTCAAATCGAAACTACAACCACAAGTTTCAAATGAAATAATTTCTAGGACACTTTCTATCACATTAGCATATAATAAAAGGATCTGTTTAACGGATTTTTAAAAAAATATGTTTAGTTTTACTAATACAAATAGTCAAAGTTCCATAAAAAAAATATGCAAATATATCATGGTTTATTACTATTATAAAATCAATAAATGAACTTAGGAAAATATTTTTTTACAGATTTATAGAGACATACATTCTACATATAATGTGTAAGTTTCATGTAAATTGAATAAAAAATGAAAAAGTTATAGGAACGTTTATGATACTTGAAAATAATAAGTAAAAAATAAAGTCTAAGGTGCTGCCATCTGTGGCTGAGGTTGACATCAACCAATTTCCTGTCACCATTACAGATAGGTTCACGTGCAGTCAGGTGTATAAGTTTCATGCAAATCGTCCGATAAAAAAATAAAAAAAGAAAGAAAAAAAGAAAAGAAAAAAAATAATATTTTCTTGGATAAAACTAATTAATAAATATTTTTATTATATGCTATTGTGATAGCTGAGAGCCATAGACATGATTTCAGTTGACACTTGTGTTTGATGTTAATTTTTAACCATTTTGTAATTTTGTTGACACATAATTCAATATTTTTTCTCCTTTCCTATTTATGATACGATGCTGAGACTTGGACCAGATAAAACCCTTTTTCATATACAACTCAAATATTGCATATTTTTTGACTGATGACTGATGACATGAAATTAATGACAAAAATACAAAATTTCTACATAAACACTATGGTGCTCTAAAATTAATATAATACAAAATACATGTGAACTTGAATGTGTGATTTCATGTGTTCTATACAGAGAATATGTGCACGTTGTGGGGGCCAGGCCTGGGTGTGAACACCGGAGTCTTCACGTACATCACACCTGTGTCGCCAGACCACCTGCAGGAGGTGCCCCAAGGAACCGACGCCTACGCCAGCCCTGACTATGTCGAGTAAATACTTAGGTCTTTGCACCGGGTCTTGTGTGTGTGTGTAATTACCTAAGTGTAATTCCCTAAGTTTAGTTGCACGATGAGAGCTACGCTCGTGGTGTCCCGTCTACCCAGCACTCTTTGTCATATAACGCTTTGAAACTACTGACGGTTTTGGGGTTTTGTGTATGTGTGTTTGTGTACTCACCTAGTTGTACTCACCTAGTTGTGTTTGCTAAGGTTGAGCTCTGGCTCTTTGGTCCCGCCTCTCAACCGTCAATCAACAGGTCTACAGATTCCTGAGCCTATTGGGCTCTATCATATCTACACTTGAAACTGTGTATGGAGTCAGCCTCCACCACATCACTTCCTAATGCATTCCATTTGTCAACCACTCTGACACTAAAAAAGTTCTTTCTAATATCTCTGTGGCTCATTTGGGCGCTCAGTTTCCACCTGTGTCCCCTTGTGCGTGTGCCAATTGTGTTAAACAGCCTGTCTTTATCTACCCTATCAATTCCCTTCAGAATCTTGAATGTGATGATCATGTCCCTCCCTAACTCTTCTGTCTTCCAGCGAAGTGAGGTTTAATTCCCGTAGTCTCTCCTCGTAGCTCATACCTCTCAGCTCGGGTACTAGTCTGATGGCAAACCTTTGAACCTTTTCCTGTTTAGTCTTATCCTTGACTAGATATGGACTCCATGCTGGGGCTGCATACTCCAGGATTGGCCTGACATATGTGGTATACAAAGTTCTGAATGATTCTGTACACAAGTTTCTGAATGCCGTTCGTATGTTGGCCAACCTGGCATATGCCGCTGATGTTATCCTCTTGATATGTGCTGCAGGAGACAGGTCTGGCATGATATCAACCCCCAAGTCTTTTTCTTTCTCTGACTCCTGAAGAATTTCCTCTCCCAGATAATACCTTGTTTCTGGCCTCCTGCTCCCTACACCTATCTTCATTACATTACATTTGGTTGGGTTAAACTCTAACAACCATTTGTTCGACCATACCTTCAGCTTGTCTAGGTCTTCTTGAAGCCTCAAACAGTCCTCTTCTGTCTTAATCCTTCTCATAATTTTGGCATCGTCCGCAAACATTGAGAGAAATGAATCTATACCCTCCGGGAGATCATTTACATATATCAGAAACAAGATAGGACCGAGTCACCAGTGGAGTCCCTGTGGGACTCCACTGGTGACTTCACGCCAATCGGAGGTCTCACTCCTCTCCGTAACTCTCTGCTTCCTATTGCTTAAGTACTCCCTTATCCACTGGAGCACCTTACCAGCTACACCTGTCTGTCTCTCCAGCTTTTGTACCTGCCTCTTATGCGGTACTGTGTCAAAGGCTTTCCGACAATCCAAGAAAATGCAGTTCGCCCAGCCCTCTCTTTCTTGCTTAATCTTTGTTACCTGGTCATAGAATTCTATTAAGCCAGTCAGGCAAGATTTACCCTCCATGAACCCATGTTGGCGATTTGTCACGAAGTCCCTTCTCTCCAGATGTGCTACCAGGTTTTTTCTCACGATCTTCTCCATCACCTTACATGGTATAGAAGTCAAGGACACTGGCCTGTAGTTCAGTGCCTCTTGCCTGTCGCCCTTTTTGTATACTGGGACCATATTTGCCGTCTTCCAATTTCTGGTAGGTCTTCCATCTCCAATGACCTACTATACACTATGGAGAGTGGCAAGCAAAGTGCCTCTGCACACTCTTTCAATACCCATGGCGAGATCCCGTCTGGACCAACAGCCATTCTAACATACAGATCCAGCAGGTGTTTCTTGACCTCCTTTCTCGTAATTTCGAACCCTTCCAAGGCCGCCTGGTTTACTTCCCTTTCTCCTAGCACAGTGACTCACCTTGTTCTGTTGTGAAGACCTCCTGGAACCTCTTGTAGAGTTCTTCACACACCTCTTTGTCATTCTCTGTATACCTGTCCTCGCCTGTTCTAAGTTTCACTACTTGTTCTTTCACTGTGGTTTTCCTTCTGATGTGACTGTGGAGTAGCTTTGGTTCGGTCTTGGCTTTGTTTGCTATATCATTTTCATAACTTTTCTCTGCTTCTCTTCTCACCCTGACACACTCATTCCTGGTTCTCTGGTATCTCTCTCTGCTTTCTGGTGTTCTGTTATTCCGGAAGTTCCTCCACGCCCTTTTGTTCAGTTTCTGTGCTTCCATACATGCCCTATTATACCATGGATTCTTCTTTTGCTTCTCGGATTTTTCCTTTTGGGCCGAGATGTACCTGCTTACTGCCTCCTGACACTTTTGGGTGACACAGTCCATCATATCTTGTACAGACTTAGCTCTGAGGTCTGTGTCCCAAGGTATTTCCCTTAGGAAGCTTCTCATCTCGCACATCTGTGTGTGTGTGTGTACTCACCTATTTGCACTCACCTATTTGTGCTTGCGATGGTTGAGCTTTGGCTCTTTGGTCCCGCCTCTCAACTGTCAATCAACTGGTGTACAGATTCCTGAGCCTATTGGGCTCTATCATGTCTACATTTGAAACTGTGTATGGAGTCAGCCTCCACCACATCACTGCCTAATGCATTCCATCCGTTAACTACTCTGACACTGAAAAAGTTCCTTCTAACGTCTCTGTGGCTCATGTGGGTACTCAGTTTCCACCTGTGTCCCCTTGTTCGCGTCCCACCAGTGTTGAATAGTTTATCCTTGTTTACACGGTCGATTCCTCTGAGGATTTTGTAGGTTGTGATCATGTCTCCCCTTACTCTTCTGTCTTCCAGTGTCGTAAGGTGCATTTCCCGCAGCCTTTCCTCGTAACTCATGCCTCTTAGTTCTGGGACTAGTCTAGTGGCATACCTTTGGACTTTTTCCACCTTCGTCTTGTGCTCGACAAGATACGGGCTCCATGCAAGGACCGCATACTCCAGGATTGGTCTTACATATGTGGTGTACAAGATTCTGAATGATTCCTTACACAGGTTCCTGAATGCTGTTCTGATGTTAGCCAGCCTCGCATATGACGCAGACGTTATTCTTTTTATGTGGGCTTCAGGAGACAGGTTTGGTGTGATATCAACTCCTAGATCTTTCTCTCTGTCCGTTTCATTAAGTACTTCATCTTCTATTCTGTATCCTGTGTCTGGCCTCCTGTTTCCACTGCCTAGTTTCATTACTTTGTATTTACTCGGGTTGAACTTCAACAGTCATTTGTTGGACCATTCACTCAGTCTGTCTAAGTCATCTTGTAGCCTCCTACTATCGTCCTCAGTTTCAATCCTCCTCATAATTTTTGCATCATCGGCAAACATTGAGAGAAATGATTCTATACCCTCTGGGAGATCATTTACATATATCAGAAACAGTATAGGTCCAAGGACTGACCCCTGCGGGACTCCACTCGTAACGTCTCGCCAATCTGAGACCTCATCCCTCACACTGACTCGTTGTCTCCTGTTGCTTAGGTACTCCTGTATCCAACGGAGTACCTTCCCTTTCACTCCAGCCTGCATCTCCAGCTTTTTCACTAGCCTCTTGTGTGGCACTGTATCAAAGGCTTTCTGACAATCCAAAAATATGCAGTCTGCCCACCCTTCTCTTTCTTGCCTTATTTTTGTTGCCTGGTCGTAGAATTCAAGTAACCCTGTGAGGCAGGACCTGCCATCCCTGAATCCATGTTGGTGCTGTGTTACAAAGTTCTTTCTCTCCAGGTGCTTCACTAGCTTTCTTCGCACAATCTTCTCCATCAGCTTGCATGGTATGCAGGTTAGGGACACTGGCCTGTAATTCAGTGCCTCCTGTCTATCCCCTTTCTTGTATATCGGGACTACGTTAGCTGCTTTCCAAATATCTGGCAGTTCCCCTGTTGCCAGAGATTTGTTATACACTATGGAGAGTGGGAGGCACAGTTCTTCTGCTCCTTCCTTTAGTATCCAAGGGGAGATTACATCTGGGCCTATAGCCGGTGTGTGTGTGTGTGTGTGTGTGTGTGTGTGTGTGTGTGTGTGTGTGTGTGTGTGTGTGTGTGTGTGTGTGTGTGTGTGTGTGTGTGTGTGTGTTCCTTGGCAACGGAATGCCTTGACAGAAACATAATCTAAAACCTCCTTAATGGCAGAGTTACACTGAATGATAGACCTCTCTGGTGCACCACAAAATTGCTCACAAGAAACCACCGAACTAAGAACGGACCGAATTCTACAAGCTAACAACATAGAAATGATTTTATAATCAACATTCAGCAGTATAATCGGTCTCCAACACGCCCCCCCCCCAAAAAAAACGAAGATCGCCATGGTTAGGCAAAAGCCTCACAGCCCCCATATTCTGGGAACCAGACAGTCGATTAGACAGTAAACAGTCCCTTATCCTCAAGAAAGTCATCGCCAATCACACCCCAAAACCACACATAAAACTCCGCGTGCAGCCCCCCCTCACTCCCTGGGGATTTTACCTTTCTCTTAACCCCGTACCAAGCCCCAGACTTCCTCCGCTTCCTCTTAAGTAATCATGGACGCACTATTCCCTGGAGAAATCAATGGAGAGCAGTGACTCATTAACGAGTCCCACAAACGAGCATTCACCCCCTCCACCTTTCGATACAAAGTTTCCAATTCACACGGAAAGTATTGTAGCATTTCCAATGTGCTGGAGGCCTCTACTTCATCCAGCGTTCTTAAACCAGCCACCAAAGGTGAAGTCCTGGGAGCCTTCTCTTTCTGCAACAAAAACTTGACAAACGTTCCCAATAAAGGCGTTCATTCAAACGCATCCGTATGTTCACACCCTCTGTCACCTCAGCCCCCCAAACCATTTTGACCTGCTTAACAACGACCAATGTCTTCAAAGTTATTCAATCCCACAGACATCTGTCCATACAATTCAACTCAACGAGCCTTCAAAAGACTGAACAGGCCAAAACGCTCTGCAGCCTTCCTCTTTGCTAAAGACATTATAAAACGTTTACAACGACCTTACAAAAATTCCATTACTCCAAAAGACAAACAAACTCATTCTTACGGCCTACTTGGCGTGGCCATAACTCCTTAACACCCTCAACAATCTCCTCCTCTTGGGACAAACTACAGTTCAATTTCCAGAAACCCTTACCCACCTCATACTGCTGACTTACCACCACCCTTAAAACAACCAAACTCTGATCGGAGAAACTTACAGGACACAACACCAGCATTTGATTTGTGAACATACAAACGGTCCAGATAGGACACCTAATGACGAGAAACAAATAATGAAACTCTCAGATAATCAGTAACACTAACAACATCAATTAAGCCACAACACCGCAAATTGGCAACAAGCGTCCTTGATACGCCAGCCTGTGCCTGGCTACTACAGTTCCGAGGGGACGCCATACAAGTAAAATCACACCAAAATGATGCCCCAGATGTCATGCTGGAGATAGTACAAAAGTCACTCACAAAATGAAGCTTCCCGCTTATCCCTCCCCACTGGCCCAGATGGGGCATAACTACACCAAAAACAGAAACCCCTCGCATATAGCACCCAACCACAATAATCACTTTCAGTGTGAAACACAGAAACAAATATAACATCATCGCATCCCCTCTCAAAAGAGGTGACAAATTCAACACAATCTCAAAATCATTCGCGAGGGAAGCTAATACAGATACATCCTTCACATTGTGTTCCTTCAGGAAAAGAACATCAATACGATGCTGCCGAGCTAGTGAAAGCACATCCATTTGTTTCCTCATGCAATAAATCCCATTAACATTTAGAGTGGGACATTCTAATGAGACATGTATTGGAACTTAGGGTCCCGGTAGTAGAGTTGGGTTCATTATCGATACACAATTGAGAATTCCGGGTTCAACTCGCGGGCGAGACAGAAATGGTTGGGCACTTTTCCTTTCACCTAATGCTTCTGTTCACCTATCAGCAAGTAGGTACTCAGGAGTTAGTCAGCTTTATGTGGGATTGCATCTTGGGTTAGGGTTAGTAATTCGATCCTGGGGATCGGGGAGGGGGGGAGCTTCATAAAAGCCTAACTTGTATGAATACACTCTGGCTTCCTGTCCCCCGACACAGGGAAATATTGATTGAATTAAAAGGAGAACAAAAACCTAGAATTACATGTCTACAATTCGCTACTTTCAAGGACATCCCAAAGGAAACATAATTCCGTGATCACTCTTCACACTGGCAACCACCAACTCGTGGCCCAGCTTAGTGATGGACCCCGCTCAGTCAGTTCCCTAACTCTCAACCTGCAGTTAAATACACTGTTCATCATCCGCTTCCACCGTATCCAAATCAACCAGGCCCAAATAGGACATAAGCGTGTTACTAGGGACATCTAGTCTAGACACGTCTCCCAGAGTTTTATCATACGGAATCTCACTTGGATCAGCACCCGAACCAACCTTCTCAAGGGAGGCAGAAGGTGCAGAAATTCTTTCGAAATTTTAACCACAAATCCATGCAAGGGCATGCGGTTGTTATACTTCAACTGCCACTCATGGGGTCAACATCAATTTCCACTACACCCTCCCTATGGACGACTTCCTGGAGCCAGGGAACTGGTAATTTATTTGCACAAAGTTCAGCGTGCACATAAGCCTCCACCACACGGCTACACTTCACTAAGTCACCTTTGCTCCTGGTGCGACGTTTCCATTCAAGGCCCTGATCATCAGAAGGGTCTACAGGAACAAGATCCACGAGTGCAAGAGGGTCAGCTGTTTACAACACACATCACAGCCGAATCAACAGCTGTACTTAGAAGCACACACATCAGAGATGCGTCACCGGAAGGCAGGGGGACATCCGGAGGAAAATCCTTCACAGGAACTGAAGGAGCACACGATACTACCTCGGGAACCGCCACCACCGGACAATGCACACTACCCACACCCGGGTCCTCTGTCTCGCATACCGGCAGCCTCACTTCACAAGACTCAGCATTGGCTACCACAACCTCTACAAGGGTTGCACTGCTCGCAGACTTTGACAGTCTGGGAAAATCACTATCACGAAAAAGGTTCACTCTGTCCTTCACCTCATCTGAACACGCTGTTGGCAGATGGCCAGGCAGTCCACACTTGAAGCACGTACGTTGTTGGCCCGAATATAAGGCTCCAAGCCGAAAACCGACCACAATGATCGTTGAAGGTACGTGACGAGAGAATACGACTCGCACCGTCTGGACACTACTTACTATGCCATTACACAACCCATATGTAAAATCGGTGTGTCGAACTCTAGGAACTTTTCCATACCTGCCAAGAACACCAGCAATTAACTCGTCGGGAATTTCAAAGGGAGCATCTTTAACGGACAAATAAGTCACTTAGACACTATAATTCACCACCGTGACGGTCTCATGTCTCCCAAGTAAGGGCATTATATGCCCCTCGTACGTGTTGGGACAGCCATCAATGCCGCAGGGGTACCAACCTTCACCAACACCACGCCTGTAGACAGCCGCTGAAAGTTGAAAATATTTTGCATGGAAAACGTCGAACAGGGCGACGCTCACTAAAGGGTAATCTGGCTTGCACGAGAACCTGAGGCCCACCATATTACAACGGCGTACCAAGGGGATCCATAGCAAACACTGTCGACTCCTGCCCTGTCAAACGACGACAGGCAGGGGCACACAAAACAACAAACGTCCGGGAACCACACAAACTGCCGAGTCAGGATCGCAACGAGTCATGTTTGTCTTCCACGGTGGGTCTACCAGCTCTCCTTCCAGCCATTACTCACTTTCTTATTAATTTGATGACGGTGTGAGTCCGTAACTGCTCCAGTAGCACTATTGCTTTCTCTAGACCAGAAACTTCACTACTCTGTGGACACCACAAGAGGAGGACTACCCAGAGAAGAGTCCAACTCCAATAGTGTACTCAGAGAGTGTACTCAGTGTTCTGAGAGTCATTGGAGAGATTGGTCAGCTTAAACAAGACGTCAGTCACTTTTGATTTGATAACGTAGCTGCAATAGTAGTCAAGAAAAGCAATAATATCTTTTATTATATAATTTCTTTATATACACTATAGCCCTTGTCACATGAATCAATGTAAATACGGCATTAATCTAAACATTGTATTTCAACAGTAACGTGGCATCCAGGGGGGACGATAACAACCTGACCACCTACTACCACTCACAGCCGGGACTGGTGTACCCTTGGTGGGTGCTGGACCTCGGCAACACCCATATCATACACCACATCAACATCCTACCTAGACCTGGCTACTACTCCTTCAGGTTCCACAACATTGAGGTTGGTCACACGTTATTTGGCTTTCGGAGTTGTAACAAAGGTTACTGTACACAATAACAGAAGAAAGGCGAATGTGACATAGCGACAGGTGCCAAATTCACTATGTCAAGTAAACTCCCTGCAGATCACCACTTGGTAAACTATGTAGAACAGAGCAATGTGTGAGATATGCTGGGAGTGAGAAACGCTAGGAGTCAAGAAATTAGTAATAGGACTGAAGTGTGATAGAGAAACTGTAGGAATGAACTGTTAATGAACGTAAAATGTTACAATTACGTAACCCATCAAGTCCTGCTCACTCAGTCAATATTCACTGCATAAATAACATAATCACTTTTCATCACTACATGAATCAGTATTTTATGACTCCCCGCTACACAGGCCCTAATCCCTAATCAGAGGCTTAGGGCCCCGTGCAAGAATATTCCTGCCAAAAATTAAAAATAAATAGTATTGAATAATCTTATTGTTAATATAATTGCCTTTCTCCTAACTGCCTATTTTTATTCTTCATTATTTCTAATATTTTTACATGCCTCTCAAATCGCCTAATTCTTCACTTCAGTCATGTGTTTCTGACCGATTATACTTAACCCTTTACACTTCACATGACATTAAAATGGAATTTGCTACATGTTACAATGTTGCAAGCACAGCAAACGTGAATTTTGCAATGTTGCAACATGAACTAATAGGGTAAGAAGGGAGTATGTGGTGAACGAAGTTAAAAGGGGGAATCCCAAAACGTTTCATACAGTTTAAAAAAATTATACAATAGACCATTAGCTACACTAAATATTGTTTTCAACCACAGATTTTAATTCCAAAGTTAAAAGGGAAAACTCGAGGGGGAATTCCAAATGCTTCGTACAGTTTCAAAATTAATCATACAAAAGATAATTTCGTATACTGTAATTATGGTTTTGCAACTACAGATTGTATTGTAACATGGCAATAGGCTTACGTTTAGGTAGGAGAATGTTTAGGGAAAACGTATGAAATTGATTTTGACAGTTTCAGTGAAGAAATTAATTAAAAAAAAGTAGATATGCTTTTCACTTTCATTTGCAAGCATGACTGAAGTTTCCAAATTAACATACAAGTAAGCTCATTCATCACTATCCACACCTCCTCCTCGTCGTCTGATCTTTATCACGTAAATAGTGTCTAAGCATCATTAATCATCCTTACCTGACCCAATTAGATCTACTGTATATAATTAGAAGTGAAGAGAGAGAGAGAGAGATTCAAAGAAAGAGGTAGAGGTAGAGAGGAGTGACTTTTGGGAAACGCCTGTGGTGTGAACGTACGTTCAAGGGGAATACTTTGAGGTAACCTGAATCACTAAGGAGAAAAAGTAGTAGAACATTTCGTTCAGTGGAATGCAATTCAAATGAAATTACAGAATTTTGCATAGTGTAGAGAGGCACTGCAATGTACCTTCCAAAAATGTAAGGGCAAAAGAAGCATTAGCATGAGTGTTGGATCAGTACAGGTGTAGATAAGATCAAGAGTAATAAAGACGCCGGTTGCCAGCCTCGCTCTACTGGTTCGCTCTTCCTCTCCTCTTGATCCTATTGCATCCTTCCATACTTCCTCTTCCCAATCATCCTCCTCCTCTTCCTCGCAGACCCCCATCCAACTAATCCCCCTCTCTCCCCATTCCTCCTGCAACACCATGCAACCCCGTCCCCTACTCTCCCCTCGTAACGGCTTCCTCTCCTTCCCTCCCTCCCTAGTCCCTACGCCCATCAACTCACCTTCTTTCTCCCCTCCATTCCTTAGCTCTGGAACAGAGACCGAGCCCCATTGCAATATAGTTCCACGGATCTTACATCATCTTCCACGTCCTAGACCTCACCCACCAAGCTCCACATCATCGTCCTAGAGTTCAGCCAACAACTCCACCTGCTTCCTCTCCACCAGCCTATCCTGCTGCACGTGCCAGCACTTCCACCGGCTGTCGCTCCACGCGCCAACATTTCCTCCACCTCCATTCGCACTTCCACCATGACCATACCCGTGATGTTCTCCAGCATGTCAACTCCTGCTTAACGACTCAATCGGTCAGCGCTCTTCTCAAATGTTTAATCTATCCCGCCTTTCATTCATTCAAAAGCATAAATTTTAAGATAGATGTGTAATTTATGAAAATAAGTAGTTGTTCCTTACACAGATCTTAAACCCATTACCGAAGCCTTATCGCTTCGATCAATGACCATGTCAAACCCCAGTGAATAGCATTACAATGCATGTTAGGCTTATTGGATGAAAAATTGCGAGCAATGCAACTTGATCTAGAGGAGTCATGCAAATTTGCAGTAGGGAGATGTCATATTCCCCATGTCATTGCATGACAAAACGAGCACATCGCATAGCAACATTTAGCTGAAGAACACAACACATATTTTCATGGAACTAAATGTTATCACAAATTCTATCTAAACACTTTATTTCCAGTTGCTTATCACATCCATTGTATCTTATCGAGTTTAGTAATTCTGTTCAAGTTGTCGGAAATACCGACACCATTTACTAATGTTCAATACAATATGCAGATAATATTGCCGCTGATTTCATATTAAAGAATTAACACAAAAGTATTTCGTTTAATCATTCAAAGAATATTAGAATTGTGGAATTTTTCCCGAGAAAATGAGGATATAACACTCACGTCACCAGAATAAACACCATTAAATATTAATTAGTCAATAATTTAAAACACCAGTCTATGAGTTTAAATTGATAAAAAAGTATTCTCTTTGACTGGATTTAATTTTTTTACCAATAAAATTAGGGGTCTCCGTCCTATTGTCCACCAAGTGGTTTGGCTCCATTCCTTTCCCCCTTGTCCCATTCCAAATCCTTATCCTGACTCCTTCCCAGTGCTATATAGTCGTAATGGCTTGGTGGTCCCCCTCCCTCCCTGATCCCTGTCCTTCCTATTGTTAATAAAAGGGCAGAATTTGAACCGGTTTCTCGGTGCGTCTTCTGATCGGGGAAGGAGGAGAGACGCCATTATTAACAACAACAAAGTCTTGACTGGGAGCACTCTCGCAAGCCCCACGAATATTTTCCTCGAGTTCAAGTATTGTGGAATGCCAAATCTCCCAATCATCAGTACGACTTCACTAGCCTATAGGAAAGTGTTCTATACCCGTTTGACAAATATTAATCTACTTTTATGATTATTTTAGTATATCGTGTCAAAGGGTTAGGATGCTGGTAAGCTACCCGGAACGGGTAAGCCCAAATTAGTAAAAAAGAATAATTATTTTCCCTGATGCAGCCATCATATACTGGTTACGATTCATTACTGTGTGTCATTTTGACAGGTGAAATTGAAGGGAACAAGAAATTAGCAGCACTACCTGGTACAACACGTGACACGTGATGATGCCATAGCCTCATTTTGCCTCCTCATAGCCTCCTCATACAAGGAGACTCATTTTGTGTGATCTTTCGTGTCCGAGTCTGGTTGACCAGGTCACATTCAAGATAACAGCTAAGCTGTACATTTTTCATTTTTTTTCACTAATCATTGTAGACTAACCTTTAGAAGCACATTTAAACGAATTGATTAATGTCGATTTGGAAGACTATGTAATTCAACCTCCCAACTTGTGTAAAAAACTACTTGTGGGAAATTCGGTATCATACAGTCCACTGTCGAAATAAATAAATTTATAAACAATGAATTATATTAAATCATAAGTAACTAAGTAAATATATATTAATAATTGTAATTAAATGAATAATAAAATACCACAAGTCAATTTTCCCCACACAAGTATTCTTCAATATTAGTGAATCGGTTTTAAAAAACATGTATACACTTAGCAAGCGCTTATTCTCATACTACCCCATATTCTTTTTTTTTATTTATCGCTACCATTCAGTATGATTACTCATGAATCAAATTATTCATAATCTCTTGCACAAATATAACGATCAAACAAAAATTTTCTCAATTAGTTAAATCACTTGATGGTTTTCAAACAGTTGCACTTTTTCACTAAAATACGTTCTCATTCACATTCACACTCTTTGTCTCGTACATAAATCACTTGCTCATATAATTATTCATTCAAAACACACTTCACACAAATGCATGCAAAGTCATTTCCTACATATGCAATCGTGTTCATCGATATTACACAAATTTTCATAGACACATACACACTTACACAAAGACACATACTATTGCTCTTTTTTTCCCTTACATGCTATCATAAACTTGCACATTCATATCCCTTCCTCAACCTTACTCAGTCTCATTGCACAAAGGCACAGAATTACACACTTTTTCAAATACAAAGTCACTTCTAATCAATTAACACAAACTCACTTCATCTCATGTGCGCTACATCCTTATTCTCTTGCACAAATTTTCAAACTCACAAAATATCCATTTCTCAACTCTACACTGTCTCATTACACATATACAAAATCTTACACAGACTTTCTCAAAACAAGCTAGCACAAAATCACTTCTACACTGACTCTCAAGCACACAAATTTGAGCAATTCTCAATCTCTTACACAAAAGCACATACACTAATTCACTCATCTTTCATCCCAATGTATCCATCCCTCTAATCTATGTTACTATGCCTTCGCAATTTTACAGTCATCTCTCCTCTGTGCACCTCTTGAATATCGTGAGGTACAAGCCCAGCTTCTCACCTGCAAGCTCCTTCCCTCCCTAGTCCCTACACCTTTCCTACACTCGGTCTTTCCTACACTCACTCCTTAGGTCTAGAAAAGAAACCGAACCCCATTACAACATACAGTTCCTACCTATTCATTTCTACTTATCTTAGTCTTAAATACTCAACTTTCTACTATGCTTCTCTGAATAAACATTCACTAACTCATTACATAAATTCTCTTCACTTTTTTCTGAATCAAACTCTTATGTACTTTGCAAGAGAAATCTCTTTGTTTCTGTATAAGTTTATTGAGCATGTCCTCTAATATTTCTTGCTTCATCTTGTGAGGATACTTTCATCTTCTTCTTTTTATTAAATCTTGATTTAGGTAACGTGATTTCCACCTCTCGTTTTTTCATCACAAATATCCATCCGGTTTCACAAGTTCTCAATACAAACTTTATTCTCGCCCAGAAGGTGTTCTTGGTCATATTAGCCAATATTGTGCACGTAAGTAGTGTATCCAGTATTCATACAAAGTTCAATATTTCTAACTTTAAGATGTAAACAGCTCTTTTCACCTTCCCCGCCTTCGAACCGTTAAACCCATGCATTAGGCAGGCAGTACTAAATACGCTCACTTGGTGTCACTGAGGTGTACAAATGCTCGGTCATTTCACAATTTCAAAGATACAAAATACCCCCTTCACACTCAAACACCCGCTCATCACAACTCATTCAACCTAACAAAGTGTTTATTTGTAAATTCACAACTGTCTTCTGAGCAACACTGAATAAGGATATACCATCTTATCACTGACTAAAATCTAACACGGTGCACAGTTACAAACCCATTACGATTTCAACTTAGATTCAACAGAGTAGAAGAAGTCGTTAAACACATATGGAAAAATCTTACTGAAGCAACCATACGAGTCATAAATACTCATATTCCGCCCAAGTAAAACAGAAACAAACAACACTTAGTGGGCCAGCCAGAGACTTAGGGCCTGTGTAGGAATATCCCTGCAAAAAAACAACAACAACAAAAAACTGACTAAAACTTTCATCTAAATCTCATCACAACTTTTCTGTATCATACTCTTTCTACTGCATGAGAGATGACTTTGTTTAAACGTCCTGATATCCGATCACACAATGCTTCTCTGCTCTACTTTCTTTTCCGAGCTTATCTATCAGTTCGTTATTTAACGAGTAAATCTCACTTCAGGTAACCGTCATTATTTCCAATACTCTCTGATAAATTACTGTTGAAGTGATGCAAGATTTCTGATCTTACCCTCATATTACTCAATTCATCCCCCTGCATATTTAATCAGAGGTTAGTGGTAAAGTCCCCAATTCCATCTTGCTTAGGTGATGGTATTCTGATACTTGGTTAGTATCATTTCAATACATGAACTGCAAAATTAGGTTCTCGTAGGTTTATCCTTACATATATTTTCCAGAGAAGAGCTCTTTCCATTAAAGAAAACCAACCGAACCTAACCTGACCTAGTGAGCCATTAGCGTGTTAGGGCGACGTATGTGCAAATGTAGTTTAGACAACTGTTTCCTCAATATATTTTAGCTATTCCCTTGGTATTTCCAATTATGAACTTGTCAATACTTCTACAGTCTTTTCTTATTAACAAGGAACTTTTCCAATATAAGGAACTTGTAGGTCATCGAATATCCATGCAATATCCCTACTTTTTTTCTAGAGAACTTTGTCTTTTCCAATAACAGGATGAATCACTTACAAGCAACATTTCTACAGATAAACCTACTATTACCATTCTCAAACTTTCTCATCATAGGTTCATTTTGATACAAGATTGCAAAATATCCACCTTGTTACACTTTGCCCCAGTCAGTCTCTGAAAACTCCATTATAAATTTTGTCTCTTGATCTGAGTATATTTTAAAAGAAATTATTATGTATGAAAAGAGATTTCAATTTAACCTCACCTAGTGAGATTCAGTCTTTCTAGGTTTTGTTTCAAATCAGTGTCGTAATTTTTGGTAAAGAGCCAAGGAACCAATGCGGGAAAATAATATTTTAGATTTAGTGTTAACTAACAGGGAAGCACAAATTAATGACATCGAAATAGGGAGTGAGCTAGGGAACAGTGATCACAAAGTAATCAGATTAACATAGAATGGAATAGACCTGTAGGAGAAAATTCTGTTAAAGTGCCAGATTTTCGAAAAGCTGATTTTAATAGCCTAAGAAATTTTTTGGGTCAAATAGATTGGAAACTCTTGGGTATGGGGTGTGGGCTGGTCTTAGAGCGAGACATGAACCCAGCGATAGGTGACGTAAAAGGGGATTTTGATGTGGAGTTAATATATAACTTATTTAAGAATATTCTAAACAAAGCACAGGAACGTAGTATACCATACAAATTGAATAGGTCGAATACTAATGACCCAAAGTGGATAACAAATAATTTAAAGAACCTTATAGGTAAAAAGAGAGCTTGGTACAAAAGGATTAAGAATGGGGAAGTCAGGTTAGAACAGGAATTCATACAACTGGTTAGAAATGTTAAAAAAGAGATTAGGAAAGCAAAAAGAAACTATGAAGTTCGCATAGCAGAGCAAGCAAAGTCAAATCCTAAAGGGTTTTTTCAGTTATATCGAACTAAGACTAGGGAAAGGATAGGTCCATTGAAATCTGAGACAGGTCAAATAACGGATAATGATAAGGAGATGAGTAGTATTTTTAACAAATATTTTATATCTGTATTTACTAAAGAAGAACTTAACAATATGCCTTCAGCCGAACAAGTCTATGTGGGTGGGGATGAGGACAGGTTGACTAGTTTAGCAGTTACCAGGGAGGATGTAATTAAACAATTAGAAAAACTAAAACCAAACAAATCCCCAGGGCCGGATGAAGTGTTTGCCAGGGTGCTTAAAGAATGCAAAGAGGAGCTTTCCGAGCCACTGTCTACCATATTTAATAAATCAATAGAGTTAGGCAGAGTGCCAGAGTCATGGAAGGTAGCTAATGTGGTACCAATTTTTAAGAAAGGAGATAGATCACTTGCGTCAAACTATCGGCCAATTAGCCTAACGTCTATTGTGGGAAAGTTACTTGAATCAATAATTGCAAATACAATTCGTCTCCATCTTGAAAAACATAAATTAATAAATGAGTCGCAACATGGTTTTACAAATGGCCGTTCATGTTTAACAAATTTGCTAACTTTTTATTCCAGCATAGTTGAGGCAGTTGATAGTGGTAAGGATTGTGATGTTGTGTACCTTGATTTTAGCAAAGCTTTTGATACAGTGCCACATGAAAGACTAATTAAAAAAATAGAGGCTCATGGTATTGGGGGTGCTATATTAACTTGGATTAGGGCATGGCTATTCCAAAGGAAACAGAGAGTTAGTATAAATGGGGTAAAGTCAGAGTGGGATAATGTTGTTAGTGGAGTACCTCAGGGCTCTGTCCTGGGACCTCTGTTGTTTATAATATATATAAATGATTTAGATTCAGGTTTGAGTAGCAACATTTGCAAATTTGCCGATGATACGAAAATCGGTAGGGAAATTAATTCGGAGGAGGACTCACTATCACTTCAAGTTGATCTAGATAGGGTTTTGAAATGGTCATATGATTGGCAAATGCAGTTTAATGCTGATAAATGTAAAGTTCTGAGGCTAGGAAATGATGATAGAGTTACAAGATATGAGCTAGATGGTGTTGAGATTGCGAAGTTGGATTGCGAAAGGGATCTGGGAGTTATGATTAGTAAGAATTTAAAACAAAAGGATCAATGCATGATTGTTCGTAAAAAGGCGAATAGGACACTGGGATTTATTAATCGAAGCGTTAGTAACAAGACACCTGGTGTGGTTCTTAAGCTATATCTTGCTCTGGTTAGGCCCCATTTAGATTATGCAGTTCAGTTTTGGTCGCCGTATTATAGAATGGATATAAATTCACTTGAACGTGTCCAACGTAGGATGACTAAGTTAATTCCCCAAATTAGAAATCTTTCATATGAAGAATGATTAACAAAGCTTAAGTTGCATTCACTGGAAAGGCGAAGAGTTAGGGGTGACATGATAGAGGTTTACAAGTGGATGAATGGACATAACAGGGGGGATATTAATAGGGTATTAAAAATATCAACACAAGACAGAACACGAAACAATGGGTATAAATTGGATAAGTTTAGATTTAGGAAAGACTTGGGTAAATACTGGTTCAGATGGTTCAGAAGCAGGGGATGGTCGTCGACCATCCCCTGCTTCTGTGCGTACGGCAACACGGCCGTCTCGGCAGCCCTCGTACGCTTCTTCAGTGTCGTCTGATTCCTCTATGGGCATGGTTTGCGCTCCCCGGCCTCGTTATGCGACTTGCGTCAGTGATCTTAAGGATTGGCCGATGTCGCCTGATCTGGAGATTCCTGAGTTTATGCTGGCCCCACAGCGGCAGGGGATTCTCATCCCTACTGACTTGGAAGATTTGATTTGGGAGGCCTATAAGATGAAGTACCCTTGGGATTCGTTCCCTGAGGAATATGCTCCTGCCCCTGCGGTCTATGTTCCTCGCCCATGATTTTTTGTATATTGTGTGTTGTGGTTTGTTTCCATTTGTGTGCATGGTTGTGGGGTGCGGGTGGAGAGTGTGTGTGTGTGTGGGTAGGTGGGGCGGGTTATGTTTTCCGTGTTCCTGCGTGCTCCGATTTGTTTTTGTGGGTTTATTTGTATGCCTTGTGTGAGTGTGTACGGTTCCTGTGCGGTCCTTGTTTTGGTTCAGTGTGTGTCTGGTTGTGGATGTCATGTTTTTATGTTCTAATTTTTTTGTGGTTCTATGTTTTTATGGTGCTGTTTGTGCGCTTGTTTGTGTCGTATTGAGTGCCCATCAGGCTGTTGGCGTGCCCCGGCCTGGGTTTATGCTCTTTGTTATGTTTTGCCATTGTGATTTTCCTCTAGTTTGTTACCAAATTTTATTTCCTTGCTTGTTATTATTATTATTATTATCGTTTTTTGTTGGTGCCTCTCCGTCTGTATTTGAGGTGCTGGTAGGCTTGTTCTGTGTAATTTTGTTATGGTTTTTAATTTTTTATTTGTATTCCACTGTGTTTATATTACTTATATTACTTGTTGTGTTTTGTTGTGATTTTTGTTGTTTTGTGGTCGGCCCTTCCGGCTGGTGTTTTTTTTTTTTGTTTCATGCTTTTGTTCCTTTGTAGTTTTGCAAGTTTGTGCTTTGTACTTTTGTTATTTGTTCTATATTGTATTCGTTTTGCTTTTATTGTACTTATAAGTACAATAAAAATAAGTACAATTTGTACTTATTTTTACATGCATGCTTGCATGTAAAAATATTTTTTTTTTTATTTCCTCATCATTTTATATGAGAAGTGATGTTCATGGGTAGTCTGCACAATACTTCAGCTTGATGGGGCATTTTGGGCAATTTCACCATCGCATTGTTAATTCACAGTGTTGATCTTGTCATTTTCAAAGAATATGTTGTCTTACCTAACCTCTCATCGAATCCTTATGAAGTTTGTTTTTCAAAGAAAAACTTAACCTTTCCTCATTACCATACTTTAATTTTGTAATTATTTCATACACAACAAGAAATCACTGCTACGCAAAGTTAATGTTTCGAGCAAGAGTTAATCATGTTGTTTTAACAGCATACTCACTGCAATTGTACCAAAGTGCATGAAATACCTAGTGATTCAGGTACATACTTTATCAAATATATTTGATGAAAGGTTAAAAAGAGAGGAAGGTTAGGTGTAGTCTTAAAAAATTGGAGGGAGTAAGATATTTCAAGTCCAGCAATATAGATAGATGAACCCCATACCTAACCGCTCATTTTAATGTATATGTTACATTACTGGGAAAACAACTTGCTTGATTGTTTTAACTACCATACCAACACCTGACCTAACATAGCTCTTCCTAATATTCTTCCATCTTATTTGAAACTATTCTCTGTTTATCACTGCATTAGAGCATTAGTAGTTAGATAATCAGTCATCTGTTTCTATTTCTTTGCTCTAACAAGACCTTACTGATGTTTCAGTTGTTAGTTTAAATTAAAGGGTATGTGATATGTTACGTATATTCAGGTGTTTATGTGAAAATGCAGGTGAGTGACCCATTTAGTTGTGTTTTTTAAATGAACCTATGTTTCCTGCAGCCTTGCCTTACTTAGTTATAAAATTAAGCAGGATGAAAATTTATTCACTCTCTAACCAAAATACATCTGCAATGGTGTATTGAAAGTAGTCCTGCTTTTAGCAAAGTTCATCTCTCATTTCCGTGGTATTAAATATTCCATTAGCTCTCATTCCTTCCAGAGAACATAGTCATCTCAGTACTATTTTCGCAAAAGAACAGTTTAGCCATGAATCATCACACCTGCAATTGACCGTGTAATTTTCCTTTACCTACAGACCATCAGTCACAGTAATGTGACTGAAAATATGATAACTAAACCACACATCAGAAAATAGAGAAACGTCGTTTCGATCCGTCCTGGACCATTCATTAAGGAAAATGAAAGAATGTATTGGCAAGAAATATGCTCAATTAACTTATACAGAAACAAAAAGATTTCTCTAGCAAAGTACAGAAAGATCACGATTCAGATGGGCGTGTAGAGATTTTGTGTAATGAGTTGGTGAATTGTTATTTAGAGAAATACAGTGGAAAGTTGTGAATTTATCAAGACTAAGATAAGTAGGAATAGTCATGTTGTGAAACTTGTGTTTGTGTAACGATATTCAGAGATGCACAGAGGATAGATGAATGTGAATTATAATGAATACTAAGAGAGGCTGGAATGATAAGTTGAGATGAAAAATTAGTGAATTCGTGTAAGTGCTTTAGTGTAAGAGATTGAGAATTGTACACGTTTGTGTGTTTCGGAGATAGTGTAGAAGTGACTTTGTAATAACTTGTGTTTGAAATAATGTGTGTAATATTGTACATTTGTGCAATGAAAGAGTATAGAGTTGAGAAGCGGATATTTTGTGAGTTTGAGAATTTGTGCAAGAGAATATGGATACAGTGTTCATGGGAGATTGAGTTTGTGTGAATTGACCCCCCTCCCCGCTCAGCTCGTTGTTGCCGTGAGGGGGGCTTAGTGGGAGGCTGCTGGAGTGTGATGCTCCTTGGGACAGTCCTCTGTCCTTTTCTAGCCTTGTGCTCCTGCTGCTGTCCTCTCCAATTCTGCTGGGCACCTTTTCCTTTGCCTTCTGTTTCGTTTTTCTCCCCCCTCTTCTCCTATCTGCTTGCCGTTTCCTGCTGACCTTTTGCTTGCTCTGGTTCTTCCCTTGGACTTCTTCTATTTTGACGCCCGGGTGCTTGAGGAGGCATACTCTTGCACCCGTAGAACTGTAGTACCCGACGTCGAGAGCGAGGGGAACCTTTTATTGTCAATCCCCCTTTCGTCACTGAACCCGATCTCGACGGACTGTCGGTTTCTTAAGGTGGCGTTTGTGGGGCGTATACTCACGACGCACCCCTAGGAGGCCCCGGCAAGATCGGCGATAGCTTCTTGTTGGGTGTCCTGCCTCTAATTGTGGCTCCATGGTGGGTGTGGGGGCACATTCGTGAATGAATATTCCTTTTCGTAATGATGATGACCCCTGTTTCGGCTGTTTCTGCTTTACCTTCTCAGGCTCGTGGGGTGGGCGACCAAGCCCCCGAGTCGGTCCGTGTTGGAAGACCGGGCTCTGTAGCCTCCGCTGCATTGGGCCCCGACCTTGCTCCTCCTTTGGCCTCTCTGACTCCTTCCCCTGGCTCCCCTCCCTCCTCTGTGGTTGGGTCGAGCCCCAAGCCCCCTGTGGTGACTACCTCGTCCCCTGGCGCGGCTCCATCTCTAGTTGTAACTACTGCGCCTTTTAACCCCTCTCTCTCTCTGGGGGTTCTCACCGCCGTCCTCGTCACGGCCGCCCTCGCTCGATTCCTTCCAGTTCTGCTACCTATCAAGCCTTGTTTGGTCCCGCTTCGTGGGGCAAATATTTTGATCTCCTCCCTCTTGATTCTGCGCCTCCTGACGACATCTCGTTGATTCTGTGGATGCCTCCATTACTTTCAACCCCACTCGTCTCGGTACACGTGTCGTTGCTGCTCCTTCTCAGGATGCTGCTTCCCGCTTGGCTGCCTTAACCTGCCTTGGCGAGACCCCTGTTCGGGTCTCGAAGAACGCACAGTTGAATGCCAGTGTTGGCACTATTCTGCTCCCGCCCCATGTTGCGACCGGTGTTCGGGACCTGCGCGACTGCCACGACGATATTTGACATATCCTTGCTGCCCAGGGCCATTCTATTCTCCAGGTGGACACGTTTACTCGTTCCCCTCGTGGTAGTCGCCGTCAACCCCTCCGGGTTGTGAAGATTACCTTCGATGGTCGGACCCTTCCACCCTCTGTCATTCTTGCTGGTGCCAGGTGCTCTGTCCAGGAGTACATTCCTTCTTCTAGGCTCTGTAACAAGTGCTGGAGGTTTGGGCATGGTGCCCTCCGCTGCTCCGGGACTGTCTCTCTCTGTCCTTTGTGTGGTGGCGAAGGTCACTCTAAGTCGGAGTTCACTTCTCCCCAGGCTCGTTGCCTCAACTGCGGTGAGGCCCATCCTACCTTCTCCCGTGAGTGTGTCCATTACAAGCTTGAGGCAGCCGTCCTCAACTTGAAGCACCGGGAGCGTTTATCTTTTCCTGAGGCGAGGCGACAGGTTCGCCGGCTCCCGCCTTATGCTAATATCTCTTATGCTCGCGTGTTGCGCTCCTCCTCTCCTCGTCCTTCCCACCTTCCCCAGACTCACAACCGTTTCCGGGCCTTGGACCCTGATACGCCCACTGCCCCCTCCTCTGTTCCTTTGGGTTCTCTCCCGAAGGATCCACCTCCTGGTCCTCTGTCTGGGGTTCCCCTTCTTTCTACCCGGTCTGTCGTGTCTCCTGTGTCTTCTTCCTCGTCTCCCTCTGTTCCTCCTCCCCATCCTTCCCCTCCGTCTCTTGACTCTCCCCGCCGCCTGTCGGTGCGGGCTGATGTCCATCGCTCTCCAAACGGCCGTCATGTGTGCTCTCGTTCAGCTTCTCCTGTTGAGACGCTAGAATCCGTTGCCCAGTACGTGGTTGCTGGGACACCTGTCTCTTTAAGTCAGAAGCGTAAGCCTGGCTCCTCTCCTTCCTCCTCCCCGGCGGGTAAGAAGGTTTCACTTTCTTCCTCGGCCCCTACTTCTGCCTCTCTCGCTCCTTCCCCTCCCATTTCGGTGGTTGCGCCCCCTGTTCCTGCTGTGGAGGTTTCTTTAGCCCCCGCTTCCCTCTCGGTTACTGCCCTGGCTGAGGTGCGCTCCACTCTTTCTACCCCCCCCCCTCTTCCTGCTCCTGTCCTTGACTGCTCTTCTCCGTTGTCTCCTCCTCTTGCTCCTCCTCCTCCTCCTACTCCGGACCCCGCTCGCCCACCTCTGGTCTGTTCTCCCGCCTCCTTCCCTCCGTCTTTGCTCAGTTTACCCATGCCCCCTAACCCTCACTTTGCTGACCCTGATCCCGACCATGATATTCTTTAACGTGCTCTGTTGCTCTTTCGCCTTTGTTTCTTCCTTGTTCTCTGTTGTTGTCCTTTCTCTTCTCGTCGTTGTCCATTCTTCAATGGAACGTTCGAGGTTATTACGCCAATTTCCTCGAACTCCAACTTCTGATTTCGCGATTTTCGCCCCTTTGTGTCTGTCTCCAGGACCCGATGCTTGGTGCTCGTCCTGGTCGTTTTCGTGGCTATTCCTTTCTCTACCCCCCCCCCCCCCCCAGCCGTTGCTGGGGCTTCTAATTCTTCTGCTTTCTTGATTCGTGCTGATGTTCCCTTTGTTCCTTTACTTTTTCCTTCACCTCTCCATTGTTCTGCTGCTCGTATCTTTGTGGGGAAATGGTACACAGTTTGTTCCATTTATCTCCCCCCGAGTGTCCCACTTTCCCTTCCTGATTTGAAACACCACCTGGACTCCTTGCCGGAGCCTGTGCTCCTGCTGGGTGACTTCAATTGTCGTCATTCTCTTTGGGGTGACGTTCTGACGAATACCCGGGGTCACCTTCTTGAGCCGTTTCTACTCTCTTCTTCCTTGTCTCTTCTGAATTCTGGTGAGCCCACTCATTTGGACTCTCGGACTCGCACCCTTTCTTGTCTTGATCTTTCTCTCTGCTCTTCTTCTCTTTACTTAGATTTCACATGGCAGGTTCTTGATGACCTCCATGGAAGTGATCATTTCCCCATCCTTGTTTCCTTTTTCTCTTTTCGCCCTTCCTTCTCTTTCCCTAGGTGGCAGTTTGCTAAGGCGGACTGGACCCTATTTACCCTCAGTGCTGCTCTCTCTGACCTCTCCCTTCTGCCTCTCTCTCGCGCTCTCCTCCTTTTTCATGACACTGTCTTCAACACTGCCCTCCGCTCTATCCCTCGCTCTTCCTCTCGGGGTCCACGGAAGTGCGTTCCCTGGTGGAATGCGGACTGTGCTCGGGCTGTCCGCTGTAAGCGTGCAGCCTGGAAGAGGCACCGCTGTAGGCAGACTACCGATTCTTTTCTTTTCTTTTGGAAAGCGAGTGCGGTGGCCCGTAGGGCCATCCGTACGGCTAAACGTGAATGTTGGGCATCTTATGTCTCAACAATTACGTCCGAAACTCCTCTAGCCCAGATCTGGAAGCGTATCTGCAAGATAGCGGGTAAGTTCGTTCCCGATGTTTCACCAGTCCTTCACCTCCATGATACTCTTGTGGCGGACCCGTTGCAGGTCGCTTCCGTACTGTGTTCCCACTTTTCTTCTGTTAGCTCTGGTCTTCATCTTCCCCAATCTTTCCTTCTTCGTAAACCTGTCCTTGAGTCTCGTCCTTTAGATTTCTGCACTCATCTTCAGCTTCCCTATAATGATCCCTTCCCTCTCTCTGAACTTCGTTCTGCCCTGGCCCTCTGCGGTTCTACGGTGGCGGGCTCCGATGGTATTCATTATGAGATGCTTCGCCATCTCCCTCCGTGCACGTCTCAGTATTTACTGAGTCTGTATAATCGGATCTGGGAGTCGTCGTCAGTCCCTGAGGACTGGCTCGATGCCATTGTCCTCCCTGTTCGCAAACCGGGGTCTCTGGGTTCTTCCCCTAAGGACTTTCGCCCTATTGCTCTAACAAGTTGTGTCTGCAAACTCTTTGACGTATGGTTAACGTTCGTCTGATGTGGTTCCTGGAACACCATCACCTCCTCTCCCCTTCTCAATTTGGTTTCCGCAAGTGCCGCAGCACGACAGATGTCCTGGTGAACTTGGAAGTCTATATTCGTACTGCTTTTGCTGCGAAGACCTCCGTTGTTGCCGTTCTTTTTGACTTGGAAAAGGCTTACGACACCACTTGGCGATATCATATTCTATCTCAACTTCATTCTTTTGGCCTTCGTGGTCATCTCCCTCTCTTTCTCCGCAGCTTCCTCTCTCGTCGTTCCTTTCGGGTGCGCCTTGGTACCACTCTCTCTGCCTCTTTTCAGCAATACGAAGGTGTGCCCCAGGGTAGTGTTCTGAGCACTACTCTTTTTCTGGTTGCCCTCAATGGTCTTCTTTCCTCTCTTCCTTCTGGTGTCTTCTCCGCTCTCTATGTCGATGATCTTACCCTTTGCTGTCAGGGTGATGATTCGCCTCTCCTTCAGCGCCGGCTTCAACTTGCAATTGATGCCGTGTCGTCTTGGGCCACCGATCATGGCTTCAAGTTCTCTACTTCTAAGACTTGTGCCATGACTTTTACGCGGAAACGGGTCGTTCTTCGTCCCTCTTTGTCACTTTATGGTCATCCCATTGAATACAAAGATTCTGCGAAGCTTTTGGGGTTATTCCTTGTCACTCGTTTGTCTTGGTCTCCCCATATCTCTTACCTTCGTGTTGAGTGCTCTAAGGCTCTTACCCTCCTTCGGGT
This sequence comes from Procambarus clarkii, assembly GCF_040958095.1. Classification (NCBI taxonomy): domain Eukaryota; kingdom Metazoa; phylum Arthropoda; class Malacostraca; order Decapoda; family Cambaridae; genus Procambarus; species Procambarus clarkii. The sequence continues at coordinate 13,584,541 of NC_091164.1, forward strand.
CTTGTCCCATACTTCTTGGGGGGCAGATAGGCGCACTCTCCTTGCTTTACATTCCTCTCTCGTCCTGTCTAAGCTCGATTATGGTTGCCCTGCTTACTCGTCTGCTTCTCCTTCTACTCTTCGCCGTCTTGATGCTTTGCACCATACTGGGTTGCGCCTCAGTTCTGGTGCCTTTCGTTCGACTCCCGTCCTTAGCTTGTATGTTGACACCGGCTTCCTGTCTCTCCAGGACCGCCGTGATCGCTACTGTCTTCGCTATCTTGCGCGGTCCTTACAACATCCTTCCTCTCGCCTCTGTCGTGCTTTAACTTTTACCCCTCCTGCGGTTCCTGTTCCTCTCACCACCTCCCTCTTTCTGTCCGGTTATCTCGCCTCCAGGATTTTCTTTCCGTTCGTATTTCTAATGTTTCTCCTCGTGTTGTTCCTTCTTTGCCCCCATGGAGAGTCCCTCTTCCGCGGTTTTGTACTTCCTTGACCCGTATCACTAAAGCTTTTACCCCTCCTACGGTTCTAAAACGCCTTTTCCTTGAGCACTTTTCTTCTCAATCCCGCTCCGTTTCTGTCTTTACCGATGGGTCTAAGTCTGCGGACGGTGTTGGCTACTCTGTTGTTTTTCCTGATCGCACTTATATGTGTCGCTTACCTCCGGGGACTAGCATCTTTACAGCGGAACTTTATGCTATTCTCTATGCTCTTCGTCTCCTGCTTTCTCGTTGTCAGTCTTCCTTTGTAGTTTTTGTTGACTCTCGTAGTGCCCTCATGGCTCTCGGGTCCTTTAATCCGGTTCATCCAGTAGTTGTCGAGAACCAGCATTGGCTGTTTCTTGTTCACAGTAAATTTAAGTCGGTTGAGTTTTGTTGGGTTCCCAGCCATATTGGTGTGTCTTTAAATGAGCGTGCGGATGCTGCCAACAAGGAAGCTGTCTACTCTTGTCCCATCTCTCGTAAATGAATTCCATATTCCGACTTTTACCCGGTTATCCATTCCTCCATCCTTTGCCGTTGGCAGGCTTCTTGGTCGTCTGTTACTGGTAACAAACTACGTACTCTTAAATGTTGTGTTTCCTCGTGGCCGTCCTCCTACCACCGTAACCGGCGATGGGAAACAGCTCTGGCGAGGTTGCGTATTGGCCATACTCGCTTAACCCATGGTCACTTGATGGAGCGCCGCCCTGCTCCTTATTGTCCTAGTTGCATTGTCCCTCTTACGGTCGTGCATGTCCTTCTTGAATGTCCTGACTTCCAGGACGAGCGTGTGTCTTGCTTTCCAACCACCCCTCGCGGTCACTTGTCCCTCAAAAGAATTCGTGGTGACTCGGATACTTTTGATATCGTTCGCCTTATGCGTTTTTGTTCTCGTATTGGCATCCTTGGTGATATTTAGCGCCCTTTGATTATTCTGCGCATTTGATGGTGCTACATAGCCTTCCCGGTTTGGTGCCTTCTTTTGATAATTACTTACTTACTTACTTGTGTGAATTGAGTAGAAACGACTTTGTTTGATAAAGTGTGTAAAATTGTGCATTTGTGTAATGAGACTGAAAAGGTTAAGGGAGGGATATGAGTAATGGTATGTGTTTTTGTGTAGGAGTGTATGTGTTCATGGAAAATTGTGTATGATCGATGAGAGCGATAGCATACGTAAGAAATGGCTTTGTATGCTTTTGTGTGAAGCACGTTTTAGTGACAAAAATAAATGAGCAAATGATTTGTGTACGAGACAAAGATGATGTACGTGTTTTTTGAGAATTGTAAGTGAAAAGAAGTTTAGTATTTTGTGGAAAAGTTTTTGTGCTCGTGATGTAGAGAGCATTATTCAAATGAGGGCTTAAGGTAGGAAAAAAGTACAACAGTGTGGGAAAATGAGAGTGATTTAACTAAGTGACAGAAAATTTGTGTTTGATCATGATATATGTGTAAGAGATTAAGAAAATGAATCACTGTATAACAGTGAAAATTTGAGTAAGGATGATGTATTGCTTATCTAGTTTGATTCTCAAGTAATCTTATTGAATGGTGGCAATAAAACACAAAATATGGAGTTGTATGAGAATAAGCACATGCCAAGAACATAAATTTTTAAATTACCTTTTAAACACATGTACGCTTTTTTCACACATGCTAAGCTTATTTTTTTAAACTGATTCAGTAATATTGAAAAAATACTTGTTTGTACCGAATTCCTGAACTCGATAAGATACGATGAATAATAAATAAAACTCGGGAAAAGTCCCTAGATAAAATTTGTGATACCATTTAGATCCATGAAAATATGTGTTGCACTCTTTAGCTAAATGTTGCTATGTCATGTGCTCGTCTTGTCATGTAATGACACGGGGAATATGACATCTACCTCCTGCACATGTGCATGCCTCCTTTACATTAAGTTGCATTGCTCCCATTGTTTTCTGTCCAATAAAGCTATTGGAAAAAATGCTATCCTATGCTTTCATTGGGATCTGACATGATCATTGATCGAAGGCGATAAGGCTAGAGTAATGAGTTCAAGATCTGCGTAAGGAACAACTAGATATTTTTATAAACGACACATTTATCTTAAAATTTATGCATCTGTCTGAATGAAAGGCGGGATTGGTTAAACATTTGAGATGAGTGCTGACCGACTGAGTCGTTAAGGAGGAGTTAACAGACTGAAGAACATCAGGGGGGTATGGTCATGGTGGAAGTGCGAATGGAGGTGGAGGAAGTGTTGGCGCGTGGAGCGACCGCCGGTGGAAGGGTTGGCAAGTGCTGCGGAATAGGCTGGGAGAGAGGAAGCAGGTGGAGTAGGAGGTGGAGCTTGGAGGATGAGGGTGAGGACGAGGAGGTGGAGCTTGGAGGATGAGGGTGAAGACGAGGAGGTGGAGCTTGGAGGATGATGGTGAAGACAAGGAGGTAGAGCTTGGATGATGAAGGAGAGGAGGGGGAGTTTGGAGGATGAGGGCGAGGACGAGGAGGTGAAGCTTAGAGGATGAGGGTGAGGACAAATAGGTGGATCTTGGAGAAAGAGGGTGAGGACAAAGAAGTGGAGCTTGGAGGATGAAGGTGAGGAGGTGGAGCTTGGAGGGTGAGGATGAGGACGAGGTGGTGGAGCTTCGAGCATGAGGGTGAGGATGAGGAGATGGAAGATGAAGCAAGATCCGTGAAACTATGTTGCAATGGGGGTTCGATTTCTGTTCGAGAGTTTAGGAATGGTTGGGGGGGACAGGAGGTGAGTGGAAGGGAAGGGACTCGGGAGGGAGGGAGCTGGCAGGAGAGGAAGCCTCAGGCGAGGGAGAGTAGGGGACGAGGTTGCATGGTGGTGCGGGAGGAAAGGGGGATTAGTTGGATGGGGGTCTGCAAGGAAAAGGAGGAGGATGGTGGATGAGGAGGAAGTATGGGTTGATGCAATAGATTCAAGATGAAAGGAAGAGCGAATCTGTAGAGCGAGTCAGGTAACCGGCGTCTTTATTGCTCTTATATACACCTGTACTGATCCAACATTCATACTAATGGTTCTTTTGCCCTTACCTTTTTAGAAAGTTTACATTGCAGGGCATTTCTACACTATGTAAAATTATATAATTTCATCAGAACTACATTCCACTGAACGAAGTGCTCTACTACTCTTTCTCCTTATTGAACCTGTCCAATTCACTTTGAAGTATTTCCCCTAAATGTCAATTCATACCACAGGCGTTTCCCAAACGTCACTTCTCTCTCCATATTTCTTGTAATATCTCTCTCTTTCCTCACTTCTGCTGACATACAGATGATCTAGGTACGGATTGTTCATTGTTTTAATATATACAAGAGTTCTTACAATGTTGTAAAGCCACTAATACACACAGCGTTTCGGGCAAGTCCTTTATCCTAATGTTCCCAGGAAAACATTTAACAACCAGGTACCCACTTTACTCTTCGGTAAGTAGAGGCTACAGTTAAGACATGGTGCACAGTAAATCCTGCCCGGCCAGGATACGAACCAAGGCCAATGCACTCTCGAAATGCCAGGCAGGTGCTCTACCACTTTGTCACGGGAACTGTTAATTAACTGTTTAATGATGCAAATACATTATTTACATGATAAAGAGTAGAAGGGGAGGAGGATGTCGGAAATTCCGACAAGTTACTAACCCCCTGACATACCTAATTAAAATGGTTATGTCAGGTATTTACTAATAATACTAACATTGCTTAATTTATAAAAAAGAGAGTGTACCTGGTGACTCCCAACAAATAATGCGAAATTGTTGCGTCATCCAAGCAGCCGAGGTAGCTATTGTTTCTCCAAATGAATATAATATTTCAAATCTAAGAGTTAAAATTCGAAGAAAAATATTTATCAACACAGGATATCCCAATAAATTGTGAATAAATAAAGAACTTCTTCCTGTAACCGATAATTCAATAAGAGAAAACTTGAAGCGTCAAAAACGTATCTTGGGAGGAGGAGGCGGGCTCAAGTGACGCCAAGCGAGTACTTTCATGGTAGTCGAGACGCACCGATGTATTAATTCGCCTCAAATTTGATGCCATACTTGTGTACCCACTGAAGCCAAAGTACAAGTGTTTGATATAATCGACACGTACATCTTTCCTGAGCCTCGATCACAGGAACATCTAGATTTTGCCCAACTGACGACTCTACTTACAGGAAAGTGTTGTTTTCGAGAATATGTTTCATAGTTATGTGGTGGTCATTATAATAATCTTGTTAAACATTGCCCTATTATGACGCAGGCGAAATGAAAAAATGCAAAGCCAAATTATTAATGCTTAGTCCTTCAATTTGTATATACTTAGCTTGTAGATACAACGTGATACTTATCACTTATTCGGTGGGTAATGTAACAGAGAGAGACGCGGGATCACCTACAGTTTTATGAGGTTACACCAGACTCCAGATGCCATTATCCTGTCTACCAACAAGGTTCCTTGTCTGTGATTGAGGGAGATCTAGGGGCTTCTTTTCAGGTCATTACTACGTTGGAGCTAAGCCATTTAAATTTGTACTTACTAACTTGTAGTTAACTAATATTTGTAGTCTTGTTATCCACCTCAGGTGGTATAGTTTATGAAATCAAACCACCTAATGTATGTGGAGTAGGTAACACCTGGCAGGAACCTAATTTAAATCTACAGTCCGCCTAAAATAACTTAAAATTACAGTCCATTTATTAATCTTTAATTATTTAATTAAATTAATAAATAAATATATAAATTAACAATCAATAAATTCCTGCTAGGAAATTCCCCAACATAATTTATGGTCCTGCGAATCAGGACCATGTTTATGATCCAATAAATAACCAGTACAGTGTATATATAAATTATAGGGTACCTCCTGCTATATATATATAAATTCCCAGCCAAACTCAACAAACCTCAGTCAACAATCAAATTGATTGAGACGACAGCTGCCATTAAACACTTAGCCTGATGTTCAAGGTGGCAATCGTTGGTCATAACTAAATACCCAGAGAATTTGCCACCATACCAGAAGTAGAGGTAAGAATATTCAGGTCACCAGTAGCTACTGATCATAATTTTTACAATAATTCAATATTACCAGCAGCACTACAATGGTACCATCATTTAACCATAATATATCTAGTGGGTGATGATATACACTCATCACGTAACCCAGCGGAGATTATTATTCACCTCAGGAGCATAACTAACTCCTTGAAATCAAGTAATTCAACTGTAGTGTTTACTCTAATAGAATCATGCCGACCACCTGAAAAAAATAGTTGGGGTGTAAGTTCTGAGATCTATAAACGTATAGCTGACTATATCAAATTATGGTCTCAGGAAAAGGGTATGGTTAGGAGCCACCTATATTCACTTCACAGCTCGACCATTTGTGAGAACACTTCTCCAAACAGAGTACATCTCTCACGAGAATCTCGAGCACACGTAGTTAATAAACTATTTAACATTATTAAGTACCATAAGAGGTTGTGGCGAGAAGGCCATACGTAAAGTGTGTGTATGTGTATATATATATATATATATATATATATATATATATATATATATATATATATATATATATATATATATATATATATATATACATATATTAGTATATTTTGGTAGCAGTCTTTCCTGTAGACATATATTATTAAATATGACCGAAAAAGTAAGATTAATAATTCTAACACGAATTTTCTCAATCTTTCGTACATTTCTTTTCACTGTTGGAGGTAAATCAAAAATCAATTCTCCAAAATTCATTTTTATTTCTAGTCTGACGCGACACGAGCGCGTTTCGTAAAACTTATTACATTTTCAAAGACTTTTAGTTTACAAATACACAACTGAATAGAACTTACGCATCTCCGATTTTATATCTACATTTGAGTGAGGTGGATGGGGTGAGGTGGCATTAATAGGGTATTAATTTCATCAACACAAGACAGAACAAGAGGTGGCATTAATAGGGTATTAATTTCATCAACACAAGACAGAACACGAAACAATGGGTATTGAATAGAAGTGTTTGTAGAAAGCCTATTGGTCCATATTTCTTGATGCTTCTATATTGGAGCGGAGTCTTGAGGCGGTTAGAATATAGCTGTGCATTAATTGGCTGTTGATTGCTGGTGTTGACTTCTTAATGTGTAGTGCCTCGCAAACGTCAAGCCGTCTGCTATCGCTGTATCTATCGATGATTTCTGTGTTGTTTACTAGGATTTCTCTGGCGATGGTTTGGTTGTGGGAAGAGATTATATGTTCCTTAATGGAGCCCTGTTGCTTATGAATCGTTAAACGCCTAGAAAGAGATGTTGTTGTCTTGTTGGAACTCTGCTCCGCAGCACAGAGCAGAGTTCCGTGCTGCGTTTCACTTACGAGATGGAAAAGGATGGGAAGCTGCCCTTTCTAGATGTAACAGTCATGGAAAAGAGCGGAGGTTTCCACACTGCAGTCTACACTAAGGAAACGAACATAGGAATGTGCCTAAATGCCAACAGCGACTGCCCAGACAGGTACAAGAGGAGTGTTGTTAACGCATATGTCGAACATGCTCTCAGCCACAGCTCAGAATGGAAGCAAGTCGACGAAGAACTCTGTAGGGTAAGGCAGGTCCTAGTCATCAACGGCTTCTCCAATGGTTTCGTCGAAGACATCATAAGAAGGAAAGTGAAACGCCATGCAACCTCTGAAGAGACAACTAACACAACACCTATACCCCCTATTAGACTATTTTACAGGAACTTCTTCTCCACAGCTCATGAAACGGAGGAAAGGGTCCTGAAAGATATTGTTAATAGAAACGTTATCCCTACAGACAAAAATCAGAGGATACAACTGACGATTTACTATAAAACCAGAAAAACGGCCAGCCTACTCATGAGAAACTCTCCAGACACAAAGCAAAACGCCTTAAAAGAGACCAACGTCGTCTATGCCTTCAAATGCCCTCTTGGGGACTGTAAGCTCCAAAAAACTCAGTATATAGGCAAGACAACAACATCTCTTTCTAGGCGTTTAACGATGCATAAGCAACAGGGCTCCATTAAGGAACATATAATCTCTTCCCACAACCAAACCATCGCCAGAGAAATCCTAGTAAACAACACAGAAATCATCGATAGATACAGCGATAGCAGACGGCTTGACGTTTGCGAGGCACTACACATTAAGAAGTCAACACCAGCAATCAACAGCCAATTAATGCACAACTATATTCTACCCACCTCAAGACTCCGCTCCAATATAGAAGCATCAAGAAATATGGACCAATAGGCTTTCAACAATCACTTCCATTCAATACCCATTGTTTCTTGTTCTGTCTTGTGTTGATGAATTTAATACCCTATTAATACCACCTCACCCCATCCACCTCACTCAAATGTAAATATAAACAAATCGGAGATGTGTAAGTTCTATTCAGTTGTGTATGTGTAAACTAAAGTCTTTGAAAATGTAATAAGTTTTACGAAACGCGCTCAAGTGTCGCGTCAGACTAGAAATAAAAATGAATTTTGGTGAATTGATTTTTGAATTACCACCAGCAGTGAAAAGAAATGTACGAAAGATTGAGAAAATTCGTGTTAAAATTATTAATCTTACTTTTTCGGTCATATTTAATAATATATGTCTACAGGAAAGACTGCTACCAAAATATACTAATATATATATATATATATATATATATATATATATATATATATATATATATATATATATATATATATATATATATATATATATATATATATATATATGCGAACAAGCCTGAATGGTCCCCAGGACATATGCAACTGAAAACTCACACCCCAGAAGTGACTCGAACCCATACTCCCAGAAGCAACGCATCTGGTATGTACAAGACGCCTTAATCCACTTGACCATCACGACCGGACAAAATGAGGTGATAGCCGAGGCTATATGAACCACCCCACCGCCGGCACTCGGATAGTTATCTTGGGCATAGCATTTTACCAAATCACCTCATTCTTTGGGGCACACGTGAGGAACACAAATGCGAACAAGCCTGAATGGTCCCCAGGACATATGCAACTGAAAACTCACACCCCAGAAGTGACTCGAACCCATACTCCCAGAAGCAACGCATCTGGTATGTACAAGACGCCTTAATCCACTTGACCATCACGACCGGACAAAATGAGGTGATAGCCGAGGCTATATGAACCACCCCACCGCCGGCACTCGGATAGTTATCTTGGGCATAGCATTTTACCAAATCACCTCATTCTTTGGGGCACACGTGAGGAACACAAATGCGAACAAGCCTGAATGGTCCCCAGGACATATGCAACTGAAAACTCACACCCCAGAAGTGACTCGAACCCATACTCCCAGAAGCAACGCATCTGGTATGTACAAGACGCCTTAATCCACTTGACCATCACGACCGGACAAAATGAGGTGATAGCCGAGGCTATATGAACCACCCCACCGCCGGCACTCGGATAGTTATCTTGGGCATAGCATTTTACCAAATCACCTCATTCTTTGGGGCACACGTGAGGAACACAAATGCGAACAAGCCTGAATGGTCCCCAGGACATATGCAACTGAAAACTCACACCCCAGAAGTGACTCGAACCCATACTCCCAGAAGCAACGCATCTGGTATGTACAAGACGCCTTAATCCACTTGACCATCACGACCGGACAAAATGAGGTGATAGCCGAGGCTATATGAACCACCCCACCGCCGGCACTCGGATAGTTATCTTGGGCATAGCATTTTACCAAATCACCTCATTCTTTGGGGCACACGTGAGGAACACAAATGCGAACAAGCCTGAATGGTCCCCAGGACATATGCAACTGAAAACTCACACCCCAGAAGTGACTCGAACCCATACTCCCAGAAGCAACGCATCTGGTATGTACAAGACGCCTTAATCCACTTGACCATCACGACCGGACAAAATGAGGTGATAGCCGAGGCTATATGAACCACCCCACCGCCGGCACTCGGATAGTTATCTTGGGCATAGCATTACCAAATCACCTCATTCTTTGGGGCACACGTGAGGAACACAAATGCGAACAAGCCTGAATGGTCCCCAGGACATATGCAACTGAAAACTCACACCCCAGAAGTGACTCGAACCCATACTCCCAGAAGCAACGCATCTGGTATGTACAAGACGCCTTAATCCACTTGACCATCACGACCGGACAAAATGAGGTGATAGCCGAGGCTATATGAACCACCCCACCGCCGGCACTCGGATAGTTATCTTGGGCATAGCATTTTACCAAATCACCTCATTCTTTGGGGCACACGTGAGGAACACAAATGCGAACAAGCCTGAATGGTCCCCAGGACATATGCAACTGAAAACTCACACCCCAGAAGTGACTCGAACCCATACTCCCAGAAGCAACGCATCTGGTATGTACAAGACGCCTTAATCCACTTGACCATCACGACCGGACAAAATGAGGTGATAGCCGAGGCTATATGAACCACCCCACCGCCGGCACTCGGATAGTTATCTTGGGCATAGCATTTTACCAAATCACCTCATTCTTTGGGGCACACGTGAGGAACACAAATGCGAACAAGCCTGAATGGTCCCCAGGACATATGCAACTGAAAACTCACACCCCAGAAGTGACTCGAACCCATACTCCCAGAAGCAACGCATCTGGTATGTACAAGACGCCTTAATCCACTTGACCATCACGACCGGACAAAATGAGGTGATAGCCGAGGCTATATGAACCACCCCACCGCCGGCACTCGGATAGTTATCTTGGGCATAGCATTTTACCAAATCACCTCATTCTTTGGGGCACACGTGAGGAACACAAATGCGAACAAGCCTGAATGGTCCCCAGGACATATGCAACTGAAAACTCACACCCCAGAAGTGACTCGAACCCATACTCCCAGAAGCAACGCATCTGGTATGTACAAGACGCCTTAATCGACTTGACCATCACGACCGGACAAAATGAGGTGATAGCCGAGGCTATATGAACCACCCCACCGCCGGCACTCGGATAGTTATCTTGGGCATAGCATTTTACCAAATCACCTCATTCTTTGGGGCACACGTGAGGAACACAAATGCGAACAAGCCTGAATGGTCCCCAGGACATATGCAACTGAAAACTCACACCCCAGAAGTGACTCGAACCCATACTCCCAGAAGCAACGCATCTGGTATGTACAAGACGCCTTAATCCACTTGACCATCACGACCGGACAAAATGAGGTGATAGCCGAGGCTATATGAACCACCCCACCGCCGGCACTCGGATAGTTATCTTGGGCATAGCATTTTACCAAATCACCTCATTCTTTGGGGCACACGTGAGGAACACAAATGCGAACAAGCCTGAATGGTCCCCAGGACATATGCAACTATCCGAGTGCCGGCGGTGGGGTGGTTCATATAGCCTCGGCTATCACCTCATTTTGTCCGGTCGTGATGGTCAAGTGGATTAAGGCGTCTTGTACATACCAGATGCGTTGCTTCTGGGAGTATGGGTTCGAGTCACTTCTGGGGTGTGAGTTTTCAGTTGCATATGTCCTGGGGACCATTCAGGCTTGTTCGCATTTGTGTTCCTCACGTGTGCCCCAAAGAATGAGGTGATTTGGTAAAATGCTATGCCCAAGATAACTATCCGAGTGCCGGCGGTGAGGTGGTTCATATAGCCTCGGCTATCACCTCATTTTGTCCGGTCGTGATGGTCAAGTGGATTAAGGCGTCTTGTACATACCAGATGCGTTGCTTCTGGGAGTATGGGTTCGAGTCACTTCTGGGGTGTGAGTTTTCAGTTGCATATGTCCTGGGGACCATTCAGGCTTGTTCGCATTTGTGTTCCTCACGTGTGCCCCAAAGAATGAGGTGATTTGGTAAAATGCTATGCCCAAGATAACTATCCGAGTGCCGGCGGTGGGGTGGTTCATATAGCCTCGGCTATCACCTCATTTTGTCCGGTCGTGATGGTCAAGTGGATTAAGGCGTCTTGTACATACCAGATGCGTTGCTTCTGGGAGTATGGGTTCGAGTCACTTCTGGGGTGTGAGTTTTCAGTTGCATATGTCCTGGGGACCATTCAGGCTTGTTCGCATTTGTGTTCCTCACATGTGCCCCAAAGAATGAGGTGATTTGGTAAAATGCTATGCCCAAGATAACTATCCGAGTGCCGGCGGTGGGGTGGTTCATATAGCCTCGGCTATCACCTCATTTTGTCCGGTCGTGATGGTCAAGTGGATTAAGGCGTCTTGTACATACCAGATGCGTTGCTTCTGGGAGTATGGGTTCGAGTCACTTCTGGGGTGTGAGTTTTCAGTTGCATATGTCCTGGGGACCATTCAGGCTTGTTCGCATTTGTGTTCCTCACGTGTGCCCCAAAGAATGAGGTGATTTGGTAAAATGCTATGCCCAAGATAACTATCCGAGTGCCGGCGGTGGGGTGGTTCATATAGCCTCGGCTATCACCTCATTTTGTCCGGTCGTGATGGTCAAGTGGATTAAGGCGTCTTGTACATACCAGATGCGTTGCTTCTGGGAGTATGGGTTCGAGTCACTTCTGGGGTGTGAGTTTTCAGTTGCATATGTCCTGGGGACCATTCAGGCTTGTTCGCATTTGTGTTCCTCACGTGTGCCCCAAAGAATGAGGTGATTTGGTAAAATGCTATGCCCAAGATAACTATCCGAGTGCCGGCGGTGGGGTGGTTCATATAGCCTCGGCTATCACCTCATTTTGTCCGGTCGTGATGGTCAAGTGGATTAAGGCGTCTTGTACATACCAGATGCGTTGCTTCTGGGAGTATGGGTTCGAGTCACTTCTGGGGTGTGAGTTTTCAGTTGCATATGTCCTGGGGACCATTCAGGCTTGTTCGCATTTGTGTTCCTCACGTGTGCCCCAAAGAATGAGGTGATTTGGTAAAATGCTATGCCCAAGATAACTATCCGAGTGCCGGCGGTGGGGTGGTTCATATAGCCTCGGCTATCACCTCATTTTGTCCGGTCGTGATGGTCAAGTGGATTAAGGCGTCTTATACATACCAGATGCGTTGCTTCTGGGAGTATGGGTTCGAGTCACTTCTGGGGTGTGAGTTTTCAGTTGCATATGTCCTGGGGACCATTCAGGCTTGTTCGCATTTGTGTTCCTCACGTGTGCCCCAAAGAATGAGGTGATTTGGTAAAATGCTATGCCCAAGATAACTATCCGAGTGCCGGCGGTGGGGTGGTTCATATAGCCTCGGCTATCACCTCATTTTGTCCGGTCGTGATGGTCAAGTGGATTAAGGCGTCTTGTACATACCAGATGCGTTGCTTCTGGGAGTATGGGTTCGAGTCACTTCTGGGGTGTGAGTTTTCAGTTGCATATGTCCTGGGGACCATTCAGGCTTGTTCGCATTTGTGTTCCTCACGTGTGCCCCAAAGAATGAGGTGATTTGGTAAAATGCTATGCCCAAGATAACTATCCGAGTGCCGGCGGTGGGGTGGTTCATATAGCCTCGGCTATCACCTCATTTTGTCCGGTCGTGATGGTCAAGTGGATTAAGGCGTCTTGTACATACCAGATGCGTTGCTTCTGGGAGTATGGGTTCGAGTCACTTCTGGGGTGTGAGTTTTCAGTTGCATATGTCCTGGGGACCATTCAGGCTTGTTCGCATTTGTGTTCCTCACGTGTGCCCCAAAGAATGAGGTGATTTGGTAAAATGCTATGCCCAAGATAACTATCCGAGTGCCGGCGGTGGGGTGGTTCATATAGCCTCGGCTATCACCTCATTTTGTCCGGTCGTGATGGTCAAGTGGATTAAGGCGTCTTGTACATACCAGATGCGTTGCTTCTGGGAGTATGGGTTCGAGTCACTTCTGGGGTGTGAGTTTTCAGTTGCATATGTCCTGGGGACCATTCAGGCTTGTTCGCATTTGTGTTCCTCACGTGTGCCCCAAAGAATGAGGTGATTTGGTAAAATGCTATGCCCAAGATAACTATCCGAGTGCCGGCGGTGGGGTGGTTCATATAGCCTCGGCTATCACCTCATTTTGTCCGGTCGTGATGGTCAAGTGGATTAAGGCGTCTTGTACATACCAGATGCGTTGCTTCTGGGAGTATGGGTTCGAGTCACTTCTGGGGTGTGAGTTTTCAGTTGCATATGTCCTGGGGACCATTCAGGCTTGTTCGCATTTGTGTTCCTCACGTGTGCCCCAAAGAATGAGGTGATTTGGTAAAATGCTATGCCCAAGATAACTATCCGAGTGCCGGCGGTGGGGTGGTTCATATAGCCTCGGCTATCACCTCATTTTGTCCGGTCGTGATGGTCAAGTGGATTAAGGCGTCTTGTACATACCAGATGCGTTGCTTCTGGGAGTATGGGTTCGAGTCACTTCTGGGGTGTGAGTTTTCAGTTATATATATATATATATATATATATATATATATATATATATATATATATATATATATATATATATATATATATATATATATATATATATATCCTATTTAAATATATAAAATGAAAACTAATGAAATATTGCATCATACTATTTCCTGTACAATATTGAATCACATAATAATTAACTGCCAAACCTTATGTATTGGGAGGGGGGTAGGACAATATTACGCTAGAGCTGAACAAAATAATGGTCAACCTAGCCTAATCCAATTATTTGTGCTGACCCAGTGTAAGGGTGGGATTACACTTGCCTAGGATTGAACTGAATATTGTTCAACCTAGTAAGTATTTAAATATTGTGCAGACCACCAAGAGGTGTGGGATTTATTATCAACAAGATTTGTGTTATATATTTAATTTCTAATATTAGTACAATATTACCAAATTTTATTTCATCTATGAGTGTTATAAAGTATCTCTACTCCATCCTATGATGATAATGATGAGCTAGCCTAGGAACATCCTGTAGTGATACTATGTACTACTCAAATATTTGTATACATCTATTATTTAACATTTGTGTGACAACCTCTACGCAAGGTATGATATCGTAGCTTAGTAAAGAAAACTATAGACTAGGCTACTACCCACAGTACTTGTTCAGCATTTTTACTCACCTATTTGTGTTTGCGGGGGTTGAGCTCTGGCTCTTTGGTCCCGCCTCTCAATTGTCAATCAACTGATGTACAGGTTCCTGAGCCTATTGGGCTCTATCATATCTACACTTGAAACTGTGTATGGAGTCAGCCTCCACCACATCACTGCCTAATGCATTCCTTTTGTCAACTACTCTGACTAACTCTTTAACTAAATTCCGACTAAAAAAAATGCTGACTAACTCTGACTAAAAAAAATTCTTTCTAATATCTCTGTGGCTCATTTGGGCACTCAGTTTCCACATGTGTCCCTTAGTATGTGTGCCCCTTGTGTTAAATAGCCTGTCTTTATCTACCCTGTCAATTCGTCTGAGAATCTTGTACGTGGTGATCATGTACGTGGTCTTCGAGCGATGTGAGGTTTAATTCCTGTAGTCTCTCCTCGTAGCTCATACCTCTCAGCCTGGGTACTAGTCTGGTGGCAAACCTTTGAAGTTTTGCTAGTTTGGTCTTATGCTTGACTAGATATGGACTCCATGCTGAGGCTGCATACTCCAGGATTGGTCTGACATAGATGGTATGCAAAGTTCTGAATGATTCCTTGCACAAGTGTCTGAATGCCATTCTTATGTTAGCCAACCTGGCATATGCTGCTGATGTTATCCTCTTGATATGGGCTTCAGGGGACAGGTCTTGCGTGATATCAACCCCCAGGTCTTCCTCTCTGACTCTTGAAGAATTTCATCTCCCAAATGATACCTTGTAACTAGCCTCCTGCTCCCTACACCTATTTTCATTACATTACATTTGCTTGGGTTAAACTCTAACAACCATTTGTTCGACCATTCCTTTAGTTTGTCTAGGTCTTCTTGAAGCCTCAAGCAGTCCTCCTTTGTCTAAATTCTTCTCATAATTTTGGCATCGTCAGCAAACATTGAGAAGAATAAGTCTATACCTTCCGGGAGATCATTTACGTATATCAGAAGCAGGATAGAACCGAGTACAGAGCCCTGTGGGACTCCACTGGTGACTTCACGCCAATTTGAGGTCTCACCCCTCACTGTAACTCTTTGCTTCCTATTTCTTAGGTATTCCCTTATTCATTGGAGCACTTTACCAGTTACTCTTGCCTGTCTCTCCAGCTTATATACCAGCCTCTTATGGGGGATTGTATCAAAGGCTTTCCGACAGTCCAAAAAATTGCAATCTGCCCAGCCTTCTCTTTCTTGCTTAATCTTTGGCACGTGATCGTAGAATTTTATTAAACCAGTAAAGCAAGAATTACCCTCCCTGAACCCATGTTGGCGATTTGTCACGAAGTTCCTTCTCTCCAGATGTGTTACTAGATTTTTTCTCATGATCTTCTCCATCACTTTGCATGGTATACAAGTCAAGGACACTGGCCTGTAATTCAGTGCCTCTTGTCTGTCGCCCTTTTTGTATATTGGGACCACATTAGCCGCCTTCCATATTTCTGGAAGGTTTTCCATCTCCAGTGACCTACTATACACTATGGAGAGTGGCAAGCAGAGTGCCTCTGCACACTCTTTCAATAGCCATGGTGGGATCCTGTCTGGACCAACAGCCTTTCTCACATCCAGATCCAACAGGGGTCTCTTGACCTCTTCTCTCGTAATTTCGAACCCTACCAAGGCCACCTGGTTTACTGCCCCCTCTCCTAGCGTAGTGACCTCACCATGTTCTATTGTTCTTGGATATTTGTGGGCAAGTACCCAAGCTACATAAGCAGCAATAGTAGATGCCCGACAAAGCTTTAACAAACAACCACTATGGCTACTCCAGAAAAGGTGAAAAGATCCTTGATAGGCCTTAAAGGTCACCTGAGAAGACAACTCAATAAATGTGAGAAATTGTCACAAGAATCTCCAGTTGATAATAATCAGTTGGAAATATCTCTAAGGGTAGGTGATGGCAAATTTGAACAAGTGAAAGGAATGATCGGGTCGTACATTGGTGTACTTAACGACAGAAACACTGTTCATGATGAAACAATATGGAATCAGCAGAATTTACAATGTACGAAGATGTCACTCAAGAAAATTTCAATCCCTTACTCTACTTACTAAATGCACATAAAGTGACACCTAACTCCACAGTTCAATCCAGTGCAGCTCAGTCAGAGGCATGATTACCCCCCCTCCCTATAGACTTGCCAACTTTTGCTGGACTGGATGAAGAAAATTTGGACACCTTTTGGATGCCCTTAAACACACATGTACATTCTAAAACATCGATATCGAAGGTGACAAAGTTCACATACCTACAAAGCCTCCTCAAAGCGGAAGCTAAGAAAGTTATAGCTAATCTGTCCCTAGATGAGGACACCTATGATATAGCTGTACAGTTGTTGAAAGACAGCTACTACAACAAAGAATTAAGTATAGTTAAGCTTTTTTTTATCAATTAATGGATTTAAATCCTCCTATTAATCCATCAAATTCCCTTCAAGACTTTAGGTTAGAGATGGAGTCACTTGTGAAAGCCCTTAGCACCAAAGTAAATGTGCGGGCTTCCTAATGGTCACTAAAACTGTTTATCCAGAAGAAGCTTCCTCGGGATGTTTTACCAGAAATCTGCTTCCATTATAAAACTGGTATCCTATCCCTTGATGAGGTTTTTGATGGATTAAGAATAACTGTCAATCGGCTGAAAGTTCATGACAGAATAAAATCTGACAATAACAGGTCTACAATAACTAATAAATCAGTAAGACCAAAGAATGCAACAAATAAAACTAATAAGTCTAAACTAACTACATTTACTCCAAGGTGGAAAAACAACAGTGTGTGTGTGTACATACACAGTGAGTCCCTCGAAACCTACAGTCACTGTGTC
This sequence comes from Procambarus clarkii, assembly GCF_040958095.1. Classification (NCBI taxonomy): domain Eukaryota; kingdom Metazoa; phylum Arthropoda; class Malacostraca; order Decapoda; family Cambaridae; genus Procambarus; species Procambarus clarkii. The sequence goes on from NC_091164.1 coordinate 13,601,889, forward strand.
ACCCAAGGCAGTGACTCTCAAAATTACTATAGGATGGAGAGACTGTTGGTTCTGTCAAAAGGAACATTCGTTATACCACTGTCAAAACTACTCTGAATGTACATCCAGAATAGAGCGTCTTAATGAATTGCATAAATGCAACAGATGCTTAAAATGACACAACCCCAGTACCTGTGCAACCCAACTACACACTTGCAACAGGTGCCATAAGGGGTCAACACCATACAGTGCTGTGTGCAGACACTAGACCTAGGTCGCCCAAACCCCTAGGTGGAAGAAGAAACTTTTGCGATAGTACAGTATTGTAAAGTACGACACGATGTAAAGGTACTAACTACAAAATCTGACAATAACGCAACTTTACCGACTGCTCAATTTAACATAACAAATAAGTGGTCCAAGATCACCAATCATGGATTATTTGATCAAGGATCTCAAAAGACGTTTGTCACAAAGAAGGTGGCAGATGCCTTAAAACTTAAACCAATATGTCAAGTAAAATTAAACATTTCAGGGTTCTCGACCAACACGCTACCCCATGAGTATAAAGTAGTAGGGCCACTAGTATGCCATGGCGGCTATACTCGACCAGTACAGGCCATAGTAGTAGATAAAATCCCATTTGACCTTTATGTTCATGGTCTAAGGAACACAGTCAAACTCCTTCAAAGGAAAGGAATCAAGTTGGTTGACAACAAAATTACGTCTGACCACCTCACCGATATTGGTGTACTTGTAGGTGCGGACTATTATTATAAGTTCGTCACTGGAAGTATTAAACAGCAGGGGCGATTTGCTCACTGGTCCAATATTGAGTCAAAGTCAGCCCACACCTGTGGACAACAGACAAGTCAGCCCAGTGATGGCTGCGTGACTAGGCATAGAGCAGCCATCACTTAAATTCAGAGACATGTCCGAGGATGAGCGAGATCCTCCCGCACACAAATTATGGGATCTAGCCACTTTAGGCATTGTCCCTGAACAACCCAGTTCAAACGATACGTGAATTTATAAACAATACCTACACTCAGTCATTTACAAAGAAAATGAACACTGGGTCGGGAATCATGGAAGTTGAACTATTATCAAGTTCCGATGAATTACATCATGGCATTAAATAAATTAAAATCCCAGGTGTTGCACTTTAATAAACAACCTGATAACCTAAAATTGTATCATGAAATAATCAAATAACAACTCGATAATAAATTCATTGAATATGTAACAAAGGATAATCCTAAGAAGGGACACTATTTACCACATCATGCCATACTAAAACATTCAGTTACAACACCTATAAGGAACGTGTTTAACTGTAGTGCTAAAGCAGGTGGTATAGATTATGAAATCAAAACACCCAAATTATGTGGAGTAGGTAACACCTGACAGGAACCTAACTTAAATTAACAGTCCACTTAAAATTACCTAAAATGACGGTCCATGAATTTATCTTTAATTATTTAATTCAATTAAGAAATAAATATATAAATTAGCAATCAAACAAATTCCTGCTAGTAAATTCCCCACAGATGAGGTGTTGACAGTGATTAATTTTGAAAGTTCAATCTTGCTTGGAAATGACCTTACACTGACCTTGCAAAGTATATATACTCCCTGTAAAACTTTAATCGCTTCACTGAAACTGTCTGAATCAAATTGAAACTTTTCTATAAATATTCTCTCACGTTATCCTAAGCCTATTGCTATGTTGTGATGCAATCAATGGTTGCAAAACCATAATTTCAGTGAACGAAGTGATCTACTGTACAATTCAATTGGAAACTGTACAAAACATTTGAAATTCCCCTTGAATTATCTCTTTTACGTTTGTTCATACCCTTCATTCTTACTGCCAAGCTTACCGTTTCAGTGAAAGTCTATAGTTGAAAAACAGTAATTACATTGCAGCTAATGTTCCACTGTACGAAACAATTTGAAAACGGTTTGAAACATTTTTGAATCCCTTCGAAATTTTCCTTTTAACTTCGTTCACTACATACTTACCCTATTATCGTTCTTACTCAATTTTTTCATGTTGCAGTATTAATTTTTTTGTTGCCTATGTTTGCAACATGACAAAATGCTGCAAATTCAAGTTTTATGTGTGTTTGCAATGTTGAATTACGGCATTGCAACATTGCAAGCAAGGATGGAGGGGACGGACATAGTCCTCAATTACCCTTCTGTAATGTGCTGTCCTTGTGATGCAGTCATCATGAGGTGGTGAGTCTGGGAGGAGGTGAGTCAGTGAGAGGTGTGAGTAATGAGAAATGAGAAAATCAGTAGGTGCCATGAGGAGGATTACAACCCGCTCAGTTAGTACTCCCAATCTAGCGCATGAGACCACCATGCCACGACATGGTAAACACAATAGAACCTGGGATTCCTCTGAATCCTCTAGGATTCCTGAGGCTTATAACTGAAACCCAATCAGGATTTTAAGCATTGTCTCTATGCACTATGGCCAATGGTCCATTAGTTCTCCAGCGAATTCAAGAGTGAGTGGGTTCGAATCCCCCCTCATGGTTCCTAATGATTTTCTCACTGATTCATCATGTTAATGTGATTTCAGTGTGTATCATTGCAATAATATAGTCTGTATTATTTTTCTGGATATATTATTAATATATTTTGTTTGAGTACAGAACACAAATATATTAAAGTTATGTACGATTTTAAATTCTACATATACCATAAATAGAATCGATAAAATGTACAAAAACACACACTGAATGATGAATGGAAGATCAGTCCACCGGACTGGAGTACCAGCAACCTTGTCTACCTGACTGTTTCTCCAGAATCAGGCCTACAGGTGGCTTGTAAAAGACTCCTATGTCTGTGTCTTCACACTGTTAAGTGTGAAAAATGTGTGAAATGTTGGGTCCCCAGACCATAATGTTTAATAATGAATGTGCATCTGTGTATCTGAAATAGTAACTTGCTTGGAGAATTGAGCTGATTGTTGATAAAGATGTCGGTGATGACAATTATTGATAGTATGATGAGACGTATATTTTCATCTGTCATTTGTTACTCTGTAAATTGTTGCAACTTCACTGTTGATACTGATTCTTTCCAGGTGTTACTGACTTGTTTACTTTTGTGACTCAGATAAACAAACTAGCAAGGTAGGCAGACCTTGGATACTAAAATATTTCTGTAAATGAATTCCCTACTCAGTCACGCAAGTCTTAACTATCTTTTTATATAGTCTCTAAAACGGAGGAAAATAACATACATACCATGCACGCTCCTCAGGTCCGTGTGGGCAACATCCGGGAGGAGTCTGGCAACTTCTCCTCCTTCAGCTTGTTCTCGACCTACGTGGGGCCCTACAGCGACACTATGGGCAACCTCTCCTGCTACAGGAGGGACGGTGTCACTGGCAGGTACATCAGCGTCCAGCGAGTCACTCCTGAAGATGACATGCTGCAAATCAGTGATGTTAGAGTCTTCGTTTTAATTCAGTAAATAAACAAAGGATTCTTAGCTACTCTCCTAAGTTCTGAGGAGCAGTTAAGCTTAACGTGAACAATGCCAAGAATCACAGCTCACACAAAAACTTGGAATATCACCAGACACATTTTTGGGTGTTAAAAATGAGTATGATGTCCACGTGAAGTGTGTTGAGGATGAAGTCGCGGCAACAATCCTGACCTCAACACTCACCAGTACTGATTGTTAGAAGATATTGGAGCAACGGAAAGAATTGCAATAATGGAAGTTAAATATCGCTTTAAAAATACTTAAATTAGGTAAACTTAGGTTGGATGACCAATATAGTCCTGCGTGTTTGTTATTCCTATAAGTAAACCCAGTCATGTATAATGTTCATAAAAACCTCACCATCACTAGTGTGGTTGTTTACGTTCAGTGTTTAGTGTGGTACCATAAACCTCCAGACCGATCACTCAGGTGACAAAGGCTTAAAACTATATTCTACTCTTACACTGTGAATTAGTTAGCACATTATATAATGAATTTTACAGGCAAAGTACAAGTTTGACTTATACGTTATGTTCCAATAGTTAGGAATCAAATCCAATTAAAAAGGCGTTAAATAAAATGCAGCTGATCACATATTCTGCAACTTGCAACCATCACGGCCGGACGTGTTCTCGTTGCTCCAGCACTTCACTTCACCTCACTTCACTTCATCTCTCTCCTGGCTATATATGTCCAAATCTTCTATCAAATGTACCTGTATTCACCCTTCTGAAGATGTATTATTAAATACGAAAATACTGGAGGAAATTCCTGTTTCAATTCTTTATCCACGGTCTGACACTGCCACATTTTTTAACCCATGTTAATTTTCTTGAATTGCATATATATATATATATATATATATATATATATATATATATATATATATATATATATATATATATATATATGCGAACAAGCTTGAATGGTCCCCAGGACTATATGCAACTGAAAACTCACACCTCAGAAGTGACTCGAATCCAAACTGCCAGGAGCAATGCAACTGGTATGTACAGGACTGGGGTGTGAGTTTTCAGTTTATATATATATGAGACGTGAGTGTGGGTTTTCAGTTTATATATATATATATATATATATATATATATATATATATATATATATATATATATATATATATATATATATATATGTATGTATATTTATAACTGAAAACTCACACCCCAGAAGTGACTCGAACCCATACTGCCAGGAGCAACGCAACTGGTATGTACAGGGCGCCTTAATCCACTCGACCATCACGACCGGACAAAAACTGATGGTAGCCGAGGCTATTTAACCCATCAGCCCGCCGGCACTGTGATAGTAATCTTGGGCATAGCATTTTATCAAATCACCTCATTCTTTGGGGCACACGTGAGGAACACAAATGCGAATAAGCCTGAATGGTCCCCAGGACTATATGCAACTGAAAACTCACACCCCAGAAGTGACTTGAACAAATTTGAGTCACTTTTCAGGGTGTGAGTTTTCAATTGCATATAGTCCTGGGGACCATTCACACATGTTCGCATATATATATATATATATATATATATATATATATATATATATGTCGTACCTAGTAGCCAGAACGCACTTCTCGGCCTACTATGCAAGGTCCGATTTGCCTAATAAGCCAAGTTTTCCTGAATTAATATATTTTCTCTAATTTTTTTATTGTGAAATGATAAAGGAAACCATTTCATTATGTATGAGGTCAATTATTGTTTATTGGAGTTAAAATTAATGTAGATATATGACCGAACCTAACCAACCCTACCTAACCTAACCTAACCTATCTTAATACGTTAGGTTAGGTTAGGTAGCCAAAAAAGTTAGGTTAGGTTAGGTTAGGTAGGTTAGGTAGTGGAAAAACATTAATTCATGAAAACTTGGCTTATTAGGCAAATTGGGCCTTGCATAGTAGGCTGAGAAGTGCGTTCTGGCTACTAGGTACGACATATATATATATATATATATATATATATATATATATATATATATATATATATATATATATATATATATATATATATATATATATATATATTATTAAATATGACCGAAAAAGTAAGATTAATAATTCTAACACGAATTTTCTCAATGTTTCGTACATTTCTTTTCACTGTTGGAGGTAAATCAAAAATCAATTCTCCAAAATTCATTTTTATTTCTAGTCTGACGCGACACGAGCGCGTTTCGTAAAACTTATTACATTTTCAAAGACTTTAGTTCACAAATACACAACTGAATAGAACTTACGCATCTCCGATTTTATATCTACATTTGAGTGAGGTGGAAGGGGTGATGTGGCATTAACACAAGACAGAACAAGATGTGGCATTAATAGGGTATTAATTTCATCAACACAAGACAGAACAAGAAGTGGTATTAATAGGGTACTAATTTCATCAACACATGACAGAACACGAAACAATGGATATTGAATAGTGTGTTTGTAGAAAGCCTATTGGTCCATATTTCTTGATGCTTCTGTATTGGAGCGGAGTCTTGAGGTGGGTAGAATATAGTTGTGCAATAATTGGCTGTTGATTGCTGGTGTATTATATTCCCCAATGATCTTTGGCAGGTGGAGTCCGGATTTCTTGGCGTTCACAGTTTCGATCAGTTTGTTGACCTTTGCTTTTAATTCGGCTGTAGTGTCCTTCGTTACCCTTTGGAACTTAGTTTGGTCAGAGAGTATGATGTTCATTTTCGCCAGATATTCGTCTTTTTTCGCCAGATATTCGTCCAGACAGGTACAAGAGGAGTGTTGTTAACGCATATGTCGACCGTGCTCTCAGCCACAGCTCAGAATGGAAGCAAGTCGACGAAGAACTCTGTAGGGTAAGGCAGGTCCTAGTCAATAACGGCTTCTCCAATGGTTTCGTCGAAGACATCATAAGAAGGAAAGTGAAAAGCCATGCAACCTCTGAAGAGACAACTAACACAACACCTATACCCCCTATTAGACTATTTTACAGGAACTTCTTTTCCACAGCTCATAAAACGGAGGAAAGGGTCCTGAAAGATATTGTTAATAGAAACGTTATCCCTACAGACAAAAATCAGAGGATACAACTGACGATTTACTATAAAACCAGAAAAACGGCCAGCCTACTCATGAGAAACTCTCCAGACACAAAACAGAACGCTTTAAAAGAGACTAACGTCGTCTATGCCTTCAAATGCCCTCTTGGGGACTGTAAGCTCCAAAAAACCCAGTATATAGGCAAGACAACAACATCTCTTTCTAGGCGTTTAACGATGCATAAGCAACAGGGCTCCATTAAGGAACATATAATCTCTTCCCACAACCAAACCATCGCCAGAGAAATCCTAGTAAACAACACAGAAATCATCGATAGATACAGCGATAGCAGGCGGCTTGACGTTTGCGAGGCACTACACATCAAGAAGTCAACACCAGCAATCAACAGCCAATTATTGCACAACTATATTCTACCCACCTCAAGACTCCGCTCCAATATAGAAGCATCAAGAAATATGGACCAATAGGCTTTCTACAAACACACTATTCAATATCCATTGTTTCGTGTTCTGTCTTGCGTTGATGAAATTAATACCCTATTAATACCACTTCTTGTTCTGTCTTGTGTTGATGAAATTAATACCCTATTAATGCCACATCTTGTTCTGTATTGTGTTAATGCCACATCACCCCTTCCACCTCACTCAAATGTAGATATAAAATCGGAGATGCGTAAGTTCTATTCAGTTGTGTATTTGTGAACTAAAGTCTTTAAAAATGTAATAAGTTTTACGAAACGCGCTCGTGTCGCGTCAGACTAGAAATAAAAATGAATTTTGGAGAATTGATTTTTGATTTACCTCCAACAGTGAAAAGAAATGTACGAAAGATTGAGAAAATTCGTGTTAGAATTATTAATCTTACTTTTTCGGTCATATTTAATAATATATGTCTACAGGAAAGACTGCTACCAAAATATACTAATATATATATATATATATATATATATATATATATATATATATATAAATATATAAATAATATATATATATATGTCGTACCTAGTAGCCAGAACGCACTTCTCAGCTTACTATGCAAGGCCCGATTTGCCTAATAAGTCAAGTTTTCATGAATTAATTGTTTTTCGAATACTGCTATCGCTGTATCTATCGATGATTTCTGTGTTGTTTACTAGGATTTCTCTGGCGATGGTTTGGTTGTGGGAAGAGATTATATGTTCCTTAATGGAGCCCTGTTGCTTATGCATCGTTAAACGCCTAGAAAGAGATGTTGTTGTCTTGCCTATATACTGGGTTTTTTGGAGCTTACAGTCCCCAAGAGGGCATTTGAAGGCATAGACGACGTTAGTCTCTTTTAAAGCGTTCTGTTTTGTGTCTGGAGAGTTTCTCATGAGTAGGCTGGCCGTTTTTCTGGTTTTATAGTAAATCGTCAGTTGTATCCTCTGATTTTTGTCTGTAGGGATAACGTTTCTATTAACAATATCTTTCAGGACCCTTTCCTCCGTTTTATGAGCTGTGGAAAAGAAGTTCCTGTAAAATAGTCTAATAGGGGGTATAGGTGTTGTGTTAGTTGTCTCTTCAGAGGTTGCATGGCTTTTCACTTTCCTTCTTATGATGTCTTCGACGAAACCATTGGAGAAGCCGTAGGGTAAGGCAGGTCCTAGTCAATAACGGTAAGATTAATAATATATATATATATATATATATATATATATATATATATATATATATATATATATATATATATATATATATATATATATATATATATATATACACACAACTATAACTGAACCGAGTTTTAAAACAGCTTCGATTTTATACCTGCATTTGGGTGAGGTGATATGTTACAACAGTTTTGGATGAGGTGAAAACAAACTTTCAGCACAAGACAGAACACGAAACAATGGGTATAATATTTTGTAAGTTAAAGGGAAGAATGGAAGTAACTGCAAAGGGCCTATTGGCCCATATTTCTTGATGCTTCTATATTGGTGCGGAGTCTTGAAATGGGTAGAATATAGTTGCGCATTAATTGGCTCCTACATGGGTACCATCGAGCAAAAAGTCTTAGTCGACATGAACTTGAAACCGGCCATATACTGCAGGTATGTTGACGACATTTTTACACAGGTACCTGAAGACATCTGCAGGAGCTGAAGGAGGCATTTGAGTAGAATTCTGTGTTGCGTTTCACTTACGAGATGGAGAAGGATGGGAAGCTGCCCTTTCTAGATGTAACAGTCATGGAAAGGAGCGGAGTTTTCCACACTGCAGTCTACACTAAGGAAACAAACAAAGGAATGTGCCTGAATGCCAACAGTGACTGCCCAGACAGGTACAATAGGAGTGTTGTTAACGCTTATGTCGACCGTGCTCTCAGCCACAGCTCAGAATGGAAGCAAGTCGACGAAGAACTCTGTAGGGTAAGCCAGGTCCTAGTCAACAACGGCTTCTCCAATGGTTTCGTGGAAGACATCATAAGGAAAGTGAAACGCCATTCAACCTCTAAAGAGACAACTAACACAACACCTATACCCTCTATTAGACTATTTTACAGGAACTTCTTTTCCACAGCACATAAAACGGAGGAAAGGGTCCTGAAAGATATTGTTAGTAGAAACGTTATCCCTACAGACAAAAATCAGAAGATACAACTGACAATTTACTATAAAACCAAAAAAACGGCCAGCCTACTCATGAGAAACTCTCCAGACACAAAGCAGAACGCTTTAAAAGAGACCAATGTCGTCTATGCCTTCAAATGCCCTCTTGGGGACTGTAAACCTCAAAAAACTCAGTATATAGGCAAGACAACAACATCTCTTTCCAGGCGATTAACGATGCATAAGCAACAGGGCTCCATTAAGGAACATATAGTCTCTTCCCACAACCAAACCATCACCAGAGAAATCTTAGCAAACAACACAGAAATCATTGATAGATACAGCGATAGCAGGCGGCTTGACGTCTGCGAGGCACTACACATCAAGAAGTCAACACCAGCAATCAACAGCCAATTAATGCACAACTATATTCTACCCACTTCAAGACTCCGCTCCAATATAGAAGCATCAAGAAATATGGGCCAATAAAAATAGGCCTTCTGAAGTTACCTACTTTTAATACCTGTTTGTATTTCATTGTTTCGTGTCCTGTCTTGTGTTAAAAGTTTATTTTCACCTCATCCAAAACTATTGTAGCATGTCACTTCACCCAAATGTAGGTATAAAAACTCGAAAGATGTGTAAGCTCTATTCAGTTAAAGTTGTGAGTGTGTGTGTAAACTAAAGTCTTTGAAAATGTAATAAGTTTTACGAAACGCGCTCAAGTGTCGCGTCAGACTAGAAATAAAAATGAATTTTGGAGAATTGATTTTTGAATTACCATCAATAGTGAAAAGAAACGTAAGAAAGATCGAGAAAATTCGTGTTAGAATTATTAATCTTACTTTTTCGGTCATATTTAATAATATATATATATATATATATATATATATATATATATATATATATATATATATATATATATATATAAATATATATATATATGCGAACAAGCCTGAATGGTCCCCAGAACAATATGCAACTGAAAACTCACACCCCAGAAGTGACTAGAACCCATACTCCCAGGAGCAACGCAACTGGTATGTACAAGACGCCTTAATCCACTTGACCATCACGACCGGACATAATGAGGTGATAGCCGAGGCTATTTTAACCACCCCACCGCCGGCACTCGGATAGTAATCTTGGGCATAGCATTTTACCAAATCACCTCATTCTTTGGGGCACACGTGAGGAACACAAATGCGAACAAGCCTGAATGGTCCCCAGGACAATATGCAACTGAAAACTCACACCCCAGAAGTGACTCGAACCCATACTCCCAGGAGCAACGCAACTGGTATGTACAAGACGCCTTAATCCACTTGACCATCACGACGTCAAGTGGATTAAGGCGAGTGGATATGGGATCAAGTGGATATGGGTTCGAGTCACTTCTGGGGTGTGAGTTTTCAGTATATATATATATATATATATATATATATATATATATATATATATATATATATATATATATATATATATATATATATATATATATATATATATATATATATATATATATATTGTGACGGTGTTCCCCCCTTATATTTCTCCCACGCCTGCTGTAAGAGTCTTGTCCACTTTACCCGAGCGTTCTCTACGTCGCAGGCATCAGTTTGATATATGTGGGAGAGTGTAGTGTTCCCAAGGTGGCGAGAAATTTGTAAAAGAAGAGTATTTTGGCCTGTGGTATAGGCCCTTTAGGGAGCCAATATGGCGCTGGCCCCTCCGTTTTGCCGCCAAAACTGTGTGACGTCAGTGGCGCCAGATTGGTCACCGACAGCGACGTGGCACAGGGAGCCAATGAAAACCTCTCTTGGCAAGTATGACGTCACGGAGGAAGGGGGGTCCGGTCATCGCGCTGCGGTGGCACGACCAGTCTGAGACAGCACGTCAAGGAGGTCGGACGTGCGCTGGGGGGACCTGTCAGTTGGACAGTTTACCCTGTCTCCGGAGGACTTACGCATCACCAGCGGTTTGACAGCACCTGTGGGGTCTTCCTTCGTTCATGTGTTGGACCAGAGAGGGAATTGACAGAATATTGAGCAACAAGTGCTTCCGGGACAGGTGTTGTGCAGGTGAAGTCTAGGCAGCAACATATGCGACGGCTGATAGCTTCACAGTGATGACGCAGTGATTGGGCCAATCCTCCGTGAGGGAATCAGTCTGACACGACACGTCAAGGTGGACGGATGTGTGAAGGATGGTCATGTCAGTTTGACAGTTGAACCCCGATCCCGTGGATCTTACGCGTCACCCGTAGTCTGCAAGTACGCCGAGAGGTCTTCCTTCATTCCATGTGTGGACCGAAGAGGGAATTGACGGAATATTGAGCATCAAATGCTCCAGGTTCGGGTGCTGTGCAGGTGAAGTCTAGGCAGTATCGTCTGGGACGTCTGATAGCTTCACAGTGACGACGTAGTGGCTGGGCCAATCCACTGGGAAGCAGTGAAAGAAGACACTAATTGGGAATCCGTACGACTGCAGCCGAGAAGTAGGTTGGCAGCCGTAGTTGTGAGGAGAAGTTGACGGCCGGGAGACCGACTCCAACCCTACAAATACGTGGAGGAGGAGCACGGACCCGCGGAGGACAGAACACGGAGACGACGCGTTTATTTTGGGACGTTGATTGGGTTCGTGGAGGACACGACAGGGTGTGTGTGGGGGCGTTCCCTACATGAGGCGGGAGCCTGGACCAGGAGCAACACTTCAACTCTCACCGGAGGATAGGTGGAAGTAGGTGATTCTAGTTTCCCTCCCAATTCCCCTTTAGTCAGCTATATATTTAGCCAGAGTATCTTTCACGTCGTGAGCAAGGCTCACTTATGTCTATATCACGGTAGGACACAGTTGTGAGAAGTGGGGCTGTAGAAAGCTCTCACAGGATATTTGCGGTGTGTGGATACACCTATGTTAATATTGAAGAGTTTGCTGTGTTAGATGACGATTTCTTTCATGTGACATTTATGTGACCCATCGCTGCTCTCAGTAATGGGTATATTTTCAGTATAAAAAGTCGTAATTTCAAACTGTGAATACGTGCAGAGAGCCAGAATTTCGCTGCAAAATATGACTCAAGTGTCGAATTTGAGATGTTTGGGATATTTTGAAAACTGCAGGGGGTTTGAGGAAAATGTGACCACTCACAGTAAATGGCCTATTTTTGCTATAAAATTCGAAAGTTCAAACTGCGAATACATGCAGAGAGAGCCAGAATTTGGGTCCTAATTATGGCTCAAGCGTCGAATTTGGGATGTTTGGAATATTTTGAAAACTGCATGGGGGGTTTGGACAAAATGTGACCCATCGCTGCTCTTAGTAATTGGCATTTTTTCGGTATAAAAAGTCGTAATTTCAGACTGCGAATACCTGCAGAGGGCCAGAATTTGGCTCCAAATTATGGGTCAAGGGTCGAATTTGGGATATTTGGGATATTATGTAAACTGCAGGGGGGTTTGGGCAAAATGTGACTTATCGCTGCTCTCAGTAATTGGCATTTTTTCGGTATAAAAAGTCGTAATTCCAAATTGCGAATACGTGCAGAGAGCCAGAATTTGGCTCCAAAATATGGCTCAAGCGTCGAATTTAAGATGTTTGGGATATTTTGAAAACTGCAGGGAGAGTTTGGGCAAAATTTGATCCGTCGTCGCTTTCAGTAATTTGCATATTTTCGGTATAAAATTCGTAATTTCAAACGGCGAATACGTGTATAGAACCACAATTTGGCTCCAAAATATGGCTTATGGGTCGAATTTGGGAAGTTTGGGACATTTTGAAAACTGCAGGGGAGGTTTGGGCAAAATGTGAAGCATCGCTACTCACAATAATTAGCATACAGTCGATATAAAAGTCGTAATTTCAAACTGCGAATACGTGCAGAGAGCGAGATTTTGGCTCCAAAATATGGCTCAAGCGTCGAATTTTGGATGTTTGGGATATTTTGAAAACTGCAGAGGGGGGTTGGCGCAAAGTGTGATCCATCGCTGCTCTCTGAAATTTGCATATTTTCGGTATAAAAATTCGATGTTTCAAACATCGAATACGTGCAGTGAGCCAGAATTTCTCTCCAAAATAAGGCTCAAGCGTCGAATTTGGTATGTATGGGATATTTTGAAAACTGCAGGGAGGGTTTGGGCAAAATGTGATCCATTGCCGATCTCAGTAATTTGCATATATTCGGTATAAAAAGTCGTAATTTCAAACTGCGAATACGTGCAGAGCGCCAGAATTTGGATCAAAAAACATGAATAAAGCGTCGAATTTGGGATGTTTGGGATATTTCGAAAACTGCAGGGAGGGTTTACGCAAAATGTGATCTATTGCCGCTCTCAGCAATTGGCATATTTTCGGTATAAAAAGCCATAATTTCATACTGCGAATACGCGCAGAGCCAGAATTTGGCTCAAGCGTCAAATTTAAGAAGTTTGGGATATTTTGAAAACTGCAGGGAAGTTTAGGCAAAATGTGACCCATCGCGACTCACAGTAATTGGCATATTTTCGGTATATAAGTCGAAAGTTCAAACTGCGAATACGTGCAGTGAGCCAGAATTTGGCTCCAAATTAAGGCTCAAGCATCGAATTTGGGATGTTTGGAATGTTTTGAAAACGGCTGGGAGGGTTTGGGCAAAATGTGATCCATCGCAGCTTTCAGTAATTGGCATATTTTCGGTATAAAAAACCGTAACTTCATTCTGCGAATACGTGCAGAGAGCCAGAGTTCGGCTCCAAAATAATGATCAAGCGTCGAATTTGGGATGTTTGGAATATTTTGAAAACTGCAAGGGGGTTTGGGCAAAGTATGATCCATCGCTTCTCTAAGAAATTTGCATATTTTCGGTATAAAAAGTCGATATTTCAAACGACGAATACGTGAAGAGAGCCAGAATTTGGCTCCTAAATACGGCTCAAGCGTTGAATTTAAGATGTTTGGGATATTTTAAAGACTGCAGGGAGGGTTTTGGCAAAATGTGATCTATCGCCGCTTTTAGTAATTGGCATATTTTCGGTATAAAATACGTAATTTCAAACGGCGAATACGTGCAGAGAGCTAGATTTTGGCTCCAAAATATTGCTCAAGCGTCGAATTTGGGGTGTTTGGGATATTTTGAAAACTGCAGAGAGGGTTTGGGCAAAATATGATCCATTGCCGATCTCAGTAATTGGCATATTTTCGATATAAAAAGTCGTAATTTCAAACTGCGAATATGTGCAGAGAGCCAGAATTTGACTCCAAAATATGGATCAAGGGTCGAATTCGGGATGTTTGGGATATTTTGAAAACTGCAGGGGGGTTTGGGCAAACATCCCAAATTCGGGGGTTTGGGCAAAAACTGCTGGGGTGTTTGGGCAATATGTGACCCATCGCCGCTCTCAGTAATTGGCGTATTTTCGGTATAAAAATTCGTAATTTCAAACTGCGAATACGTGGAGAGAGCCAGAATTTGGCTCCAAAATATGGTTCAAGGGTCGAATTTGGGATGTTTGGGATATTTTGAAAACTGCTGGGGGGGGGGGGGCAAAATGTGACCCATCGCTGATCTCAGTAATTGGCATTTTTTTGGTATAAATATTCGTAATTTCAAATTGCGAATACGTGCAGAGAGCCAGAATTTGGCTCCAAAATATGGCTCAAGCGTTGAATTTGGGATGTTTGGGATATTTTTAAAACTGTCGAGAGGGTTTGGGCAATGTGTGATTCATCGCCGCTTCTAGTAATTGGCCTATTTTCGGTATAAAAAATTCGTAATTTCAAACTGCAAATCCGTGCAGAGAGCAAGAATTTGGCTCCAAAATATGGCTCAAGGGTCGAATTTGGGATGTTTAGGATATTTTGAAAACTGCAGGGGTGTTTGGGCAAAATGAGACCCATTTACGCTCTCAGTAATTGGCCTATTATCGGTATAAAAAGTCGTTATTTCAATCTGCGAACACGTGCTGAGAGCCAGAATTTGGCTCCAAAATATGGCTCAAGCGTCGAATTTGGGAGGTTTTGGATATTTTTAAAACTGCAGGGAGGGTTTGAGCAAAATATGATCCATCGCCGCTTTCAGTAATTGGCCTGTTTTCGGTATAAAAGTCGTCATTTCAATCTTGGAATACGTGCAGAGAGCCAGAATTTGGCTTCAAAATATGACTCATGGGTCGAATTTGGGATGGTTAGGATATTTTGAAAACTGCAGGGGGGTTTGTGCAAAATGTGACCCATCGCCACTCTCAGTAATTGGCATATTTTCGGTGTAAAAATCGTAATTTCAAACTGCGAATACGTGCAGAGAGCCAGTATTTGGCTTCAAAATATGGCTCAAGCGTTGAATTTGGGATGTTTGGGATATTTTGAAAACTGCAGAGAGGGTTTGCGCAAAATGTGATCCATCACTGCTTTCAGTAATTGGCATATTTTCAGTATAAAAAGTCGTAATTTCAAACTGTGAATACGTGCAGAGAGCCAGAATTTGGCTCCAACATATGGCTCAAGCGTCGAATTTTGGATGTTTGGGACATTTTGAAAACTGCAGGGAGGGTTTGGGCAAAATGTTATCCATCGCTGCTTTCAGTATTTAGCATATTTTCGGTGTAAAAGTCGTCATTTCAAACTGCGAATTACAAGCAGAGAGCCAGAACTTGGCTGCAAAATTTGGCTCAAGGGTCGAATTTGGGATGTTTGGAATATTTTGAAAACTGCAAGGGGGGTTTGGGCAAAATGTGACCCTTCGCTGCTCTCAGTAATTGGCATATTTTCGGTATAAATAGAGGTAATTTCAAACTGCGAATACGTGCAGAGAGCCAGAATTTGGCTCCAAAATATGGCTCAAGCGTCGAATTTGGGATGTTTGGGATATTTTGAAAACTGCAGGGAGGGTTTGGGCAAAATGTGATACATCACCGCTTTCAGTAATTTGCCTATTTTCGGTATAAAATGTTGTAATTTCAAACTGCGAATCCGTGCAGAGAGCCAAAATCTGGCTCCAAAATATGGCTCAAGCGTCGAATTTGGGATGGTTGCGATATTTTTAAAACTGCAGGGAGGGTTTGGGCAAAATATGATCCATCGCCGCTTTCAGTAATAGGCCTATTTTCGGTATAAAAGTCGTAATTTCAAACTTCGAATACGTGCAGAGAGCCAGAATTTGGCTTCAAAATATGACTCATGGGTCGAATTTGGGATGCTTAGGATATTTTGAAAACTGCAGGGGGGTTTGTGCAAAATATGACCCATCACCGCTTTCAGTAATTGGCATATTTTTAGTATTAAAAGTCGTAATTTCAAACTGCGAATACGTGCAGAGAGCCAGAATTTGTCTCCAAAATATGGTTTAAGGTTCGAATTTGGGATGTTTTGGATATTTTGAAAAACTGCAAGGGGGGTTTGGGAAAAATGTGATCCATCGCTGCTCTCAGTAATTGGCATATTTTCGGTATAAAAAGTCGTAATTTCAAACTGCAAAATACAAGCAGAGAGCCAGAATTTGGCTCCAAAATATGATTCAAGGGTCGAATTCAAGATGTTTGGGATATTTTGAAAACTGCAGGGAGGGTTTGGGCAAAATGTGATCCTTCGCAACTTTCAGTAATTGGCATATTTTCAGTATAAAAAACCGTAGCTTCATTCTGCGAATACGTGCAGAGAGCCAGAATTCGGCTCCAAAATAATGCTCAAGCGTCGAATTTAGGATGTTTGGAATATTTTGAAAACTGCAGGGGGGTTTTGAGCAAAGTATGATCCATCGCTGCTCTAAGAAATTTGCATATTTTCGGGATAAAAAGTCGATATTTCAAATGACGAATACGTGAAGAGAGCCAGAATTTGGCTTCAAAATATGGCTCAAGCGTTGAATTTAAGATGTTTGTGATATTTTGAAAACTGCAGGGAGGGTTTAGGCAAAATGTGATTCATCGCAGCTTTCAGTAATTGGCATATTTTCGGTATAAAAGTCGTCATTCAAACTTCGAATACTTGCAGAGAGCCAGAATTTGGCTTCAAAATATGACTCATGGGTCGAATTTGGGATGGTTAGGATATTTTGAAAACTGCAGGGAAGGTTTCAGCAAAGTGTGATCCATCGCCGCTATAAGTAATAAAAATTTTTTTTTCGGTATAAAAATTCGTTTTTTCAAACTGCGAATACGTGCAGAGAGCCAGAATTTGGCTCCAAAATATTGCTCTAAGGTCGAATTTGGGATGTTTGGTATATTTTCAAAATGGCAAAGGGTGTTTGGGCAAAATGCGACCAATCGCAGCTCTCAGTAATTGTCATATTTTCGGTGTAAAAATTGTAATTTCAAACTGCAAAAACGTGCAGAGAGCCAGAATTTGGCTCCAAAATATGGCTAAAGCGTTGAATTTGAGATGTTTGGGATATTTTTAAAACTGCAGGGAGGGTTTGGGCAAAATATGATCCATCGCTGCTTTCAGTAATTGGCCTATTTTCGGTATAAAATTCGTCATTCAAACTTCGAATACTTGCAGAGAGCCAGAATTTGGCTTCAAAATATGACTCATGGGTCGAATTTGGGATGGTTAGGATATTTTGAAAACTGCAGGGTGGTTTGTGCAAAATGTGACCCATCGCAGCTCTCAGTAATTGGCATATTTTCGGTGTAAAAATCGTAATTTCAAACTGCGAACACGTGCAGAGAGCCAGTATTTGGCTCCAAAATATGGCTAAAGCGTTGAATTTGAGATGTTTGGGATATTTTGAAAACTGCAGGGAGGGTTTTTTTGCAAAATGTGATCAATCGCAGCTCTCAGTAATTGGCATATTTTCGGTGCAAAAATCGTAATTTCAAACTGCGAATACGTGCAGAGAGCCAGTATTTAGCTCCAAAATATGGCTCAAGCGTTGAATTTAGGATGTTTAGGATATTTTGAAAACTGCAAGGGGGGTTTGGGCAATATGTGACCCTTCGCCGCTCTCACCAATTGGCATATTTTCGGTATAATTAGTAGTAATTTCAAACTGCGAATACGTGTAGAAAGCCAGAATTTGGCTCTAAAATATGGCTCAAGCGTCGCATTTGGGATGTTTGGGATATTTTGAAAACTGCAGGGAAGGTTTGAGCAAAGTGTGATACATCGCCGCTTTCAGTAATTTGCCTATTTTCGGTATAAAAATTCGTAATTTCAAACTGCGAAATACAAGCAGAGAGCCAGAACTTGGCTCCAAAATATGGTTCAAGGGTCGAATTTAAGATGTTTGGGATATTTTGAAAACTGCAGGGGGGAAGGGGGGTTTGGGCAAAATGTTACCCATCGCTGATCTCAGTAATTGGCATATTTTCGGTATAAATAGTCGTAATTTCAAACTGCGAATACGTGCAGAGAGCCAGAATTTTGCTTCAAAATATGATTCAAAGGTCAAATTTGGAATGTTTGGTATATTTTGAAAATGGCAAGGGGTGTTTGGGCAAATTGCGACCAATCGCAGCTCTCAGTAATTGTCATATTTTCGGTGGAAAAATCGTAATTTCAAACTGGGAATACGTGCAGAGAGCCAGAATTTGGCTCCAAAATATGGCTCAAGCGTCGAATTTGGGATGTTTGGGATATTTTGAAAACTGCAGGGAGGGTTTGTGAAAAATGTGACCATCGCAGCTTTCAGTAATTGGCATATTTTCTGTATAAAAATTCGTAATTTCAAACTGCGAATCCATGCACAGAGCCACAATTTGGCTCCAAAATAATGCTCAAGCGTCGAATTTGGGATGTTTGGGATATTTTTAAAACTGCAGGGAGGGTTTGGGCAAAATATGATCCATCGGCGCTTTCAGTAATTGGCCTATTTTCGGTATAAAATTCGTAATTTCAAACTTCGAATACGTGCAGAGAGCCAGAATTTGGCTTCAAAATATGACTCATGGGTCGAATTTGGGATGCTTAGTATATTTTGAAAACTGCAGGGGGGTTTGTGTAAAATGTGACCCATCACCGCCTTCAGTAATTGGCATATTTTTAGTATTAAAAGTCGTAATTTCAAACTGCGAATACGTGCAGAGAGCCAGAATTTGGCTTCAAAATATGACTCAAGGGTCAAATTTGGGATGTTTAGGATATTTTGAAAACTGCAGGGGTGTTTGGGCAAAATGTGACCCATCGCCGCTCTCAGTAATTGGCCTATTTTCGGTATTAAAAGTCGTAATTTCAAAATGTGAATACGTGCAGAGAGCCAGAATTTGGCTCCAAAATATTGCTCTAAGGTCGAATTTGGGATGTTATGTATATTTTGAAAAAGGCAAGGGGTGTTTGGGCAAAATGTGACCCATCGCAGCCCTCAGTAATTGGCCTATTTTCGGTATTAAAAGTCGTAATTTCAAACTGCGAATATGTGCAGAGAGCCAGAATTTGGCTCCAAAATATGGCTCAAGCGTCGAATTTGGGATGTTTGGGATGTTTTGAAAACTGCATAAGGTGGGGGGGCAAAATGTGACCCATCACCGCTCTCAGTAATTGGCCTATTTTCGATATAAAAACTAGTAATTTCAAACTGCGAATACGTGCAGAGAGCTAGTATTTGGTTCCAAAATATGGCTCAAGCTTCGAATTTGGGATGTTTGGGATATTTTGAAAACTGCAGGGAGGGTTTGGGCAAAATGTGATCCATAGCTGCTTTCAGTAATTGGCATATTTTTAGTATTAAAAGTCGTAATTTCAAACAGCGAATACGTGCTGAGAGCCAGAATTTGGCTCCAAAATATGGCTCAAGCGTTGAATTTTGGATATTTTGGATATTTTGAAAACTGCAGGAGTGTTTATGCAAAATGTGACCCATCGCCGCTCTCAGTAATTGGCATATTTTCGGTGAAAAAATCGTAATTTCAAGCTGCGAATACGTGCAGAGAGCCAGAATTTGGCTCCAAAATATAGCTGAAGCGTTGAATTTGGGATGTTAGGAATATTTTTAAAACTGCAGAGAGGGTTTGGGCAATGTGTGATCCATCGCCGCATTCACTAATTGGCCTATTTTCGGTACAAAAATTTGTAATTTCAAACTGCGAACACGTGCAGAGAGCGAGAATTTGGCTCCAAAATATGGCTCAAGCGTCGAATTTTGGATGTTTGGGATATTTTGAAAACTGCAGGAGGGGTTTGTGCAAAATGTGACCCATCGCTGCTCTCAATAAATGGCATATTTTCGGTGTACAAATCGTAATTTCAAACTGCAAATAAGTGCAGAGAGCCAGTATTTGGATCCAAAATATAGCTAAAGCGTTGAATTTGGGATGTTTGGAATATTTTGAAAACTGCATGGACGGTTATGGCAAATTGCGATCCATCACCGCACTCAGGAATTGGCATATTTTTAGTATTAAAAGTCGTAATTTCAAACTGTGAATACGTGCAGCGAGCCAGAATTTAGATCCAAAATACGGCTCAAGGGTCGAATTGGGATGGTTGGAATATTATGAAAACTGCAGGGGGGGTTTTGGGCAAAATGTGATCCATCACCGCTCTCAGTAATTTGCTTATTTTCAGAAAAAAGGCGTAATTTATAAAACTGCGAATACGTGCAGAGAGCCAGGATTTGGCTCCAAAATATGGCTCAAGCGTCTAATTTTGGATATTTGGGATATTTTGAAAACTGCAGGAGTGTTTAGCAAAATGTGACCCATCGCCGCTCTCAGTAATTGGCATATTTTCGGTGTAAAATCGTAATTTCAAGCTGCGAATACGTGCAGAGAGCTAGTATTTTGCTCCAAAATATGGCTAAAGCGTTGAATTTGGGATGTTTGGGATATTTTGAAAACTGCATGGACGGTTAGGGCAAATTGCGATCCATCACCGCTTTCAGTAATTGGCATATTTTTAGTATTAAAAGTCGTAATTTAAAACTGCGAATACGTGCAGAGAGCCAGAATTTGGCTCCAAAATATGGTTCAAGGTTCGAATTTGGGAAGTTTGGGATATTTTAAAAACTGCAAGGGGGGTTTGGGAAAAATGTGATCCATCGCTGCTATGGATATAACTGGCTATGGATATAACTGGCTTATATTCAGTGTAAAAAGTCGTAATTTCAAACTGCGAAATACAAGCAGAGAGCCAGAACTTGGCTCCAAAATATGGTTCAAGGGTCGAATTTAAGATGTTTGGGATATTTTGAAAACTGCTGGGGGGGTTTGGGCAAAATGTGACCCATCGCCAATCTCAGTAATTGGCATATTTTCGGTATAAATATTCGTAATTTCAAACTGCGAATACGTGCAGAGAGCCAGAATTTGGCTCCAAAATATAGCTAAAGCATTGAATTTGGGATGTTTGGGATATTTTGAAAACTGTAGGGAGGGTTTGGGCAAAATGTGATCCATCGCAGCTTTTAGTAATTGGCATATTTTCGTTATAAATAGTCGTAATTTCAAACTGCGAATTCGTGCAGAGAGCCAGAATTTGGCTATAAAATATGGCTCAAGGGTCAAATTTGGGATGTTTAGGATTTTTTGAAAATTGCAGGGGGGTTTAGGCAAAATGTGACCCATCGCCGCTCTCAGTAATTGGCATATTTTGTTTATAAAAAGTCGTAATTTCAAACTGCGAATACGTGGAGAGAGGCAGTATTTGGCTCCAAAATATGGTCAAGCGTCGAATTTGGGATGTTTGGGATATTTTGAAAACTGCAGGGAGGGTTTGGGCAAAATGTGATCAGTCGCTGCTTTCAGTAATTGGCCTATTTTCGGTATAAAAAGTAGTAATTTCAAACATCAAATACGTGTAGAGAACCAGTATTTGGCTCCAAAATATGGCTCAAGCGTTGAATTTGGGATGTTTGGGATATTTTGAAAACTGCAGGGAGGGTTTGCGCAAAATGTGATCCATCGCCGCTTTCAGTAATTGGCATATTTTCAGCATAAAAAGTCGTAATTTCAAACTGCGAAATACAAGCAGAGAGCCAGAACTTAGCTCCAAAATATGGCTCAAGGGTCGAATTTTGGATATTTAGGATATTTTGAAAACTGCAAGGGGGTTTTGAGCAAAATGTGACCCATCGCCGCTCTAAGTATTGGCATATTTTTCGGTGTAAAAATCGTAATTTCAAACTGCGAATACGGGCAAAGAGCAAGAAATTGGACTCAAAATATGGCTCAAGGGTCGAATTTGGGATGTTTGGGATGTTTTAAAAACTGCAGGGAGGGTTTGGGCAAAATGTGATTCATCGCCGATTTCAGTAATAGGCACATTTTCGGTATAAAAAGTCGTAATTTCAAACTGCGAATACATGCAGAGAGCCAGACTTTGGTTCCAAAATATGGCTCAAGCGTCGAATTTGGGATGTTTGGGATATTTTGAAAACTGCAGGGTGGGTTTGGGAAAAGGTGATCCATCGCCTGTTTCAGTAATTGGCATATTTTCAGTATAAAAATTCGTAATTTCAAACTGCGAATAAGTGCAGAGAACCAGAATTTCGCTCGAAAAAATATGGCTCTAGGGTCGAATTTGAGATGTTTGGGATATTCTGAAAACTGCAGGGGGGTTTGGGCAAAATGTGACCCTTCGCCGCTCTCAGTAATTGACATATTTTCGGTATTAAAAGTCGTAATTTCAAACTGCGAATACTTGCAGAGAGCGAGAATTTGGATCCAAAATATTGCTCAAGCATCGAATTTGGGATGTTTGAGATATTTTGAAAACTGCAGTTGGGGTTTGGGCAAAATGTGACCCATTGATGCTCTCAGTAATTGGAATATTTTCGGTATAAAAATTCGTAATTTCAAAATACTAACACGTGCGGAGAGCGAGAATTTGGCTCCAAAATATGGCTCAAGCGTTGAATTTGGGATGTTTGGTATATTTCGAAAATTCTGGGATAGTTTGGGCAAGATGTGATCTATCGCCGCTTTCAGTAATTGGCATATATTCGGTATAAATAATCGTAATTTCAAACTGCGAATATGTGCAGAAAGCCAGAATTTGGCTCCAAAATATTGCTCAAGCGTCGAATTTGGGGTGGTTGGGATATTTTGAAAACTGCAGGGAGGGTTTAGGCAAAATGCGATCAATCGCCGCTTTCAGTAATTGGCATATTTTAGGTAAAAAAGATCGTAATTTCAAACTGCGAATACGTGCAGAGAGCCAGAATTTGGCTCCAAAATATTGCACAAGGGTTCAATTTGGGACGTTTGGGAAATTTTGAAAACTGTAGGGAGGGTTTGGGCAAAATGTGACCCATAGCAGCTCTCAGTAATTGGCATATTTTCGGTATAAAAATTCGTAATTCCAAACTGCAAATAAGTGCAGAGAGCCACAATTTGGCTCCAAAATATGGTTCAAGCGTCGAATTTTGGATATTTGGGATATTATAAAAACTGCAGGAGGGTTTGTGCAAAATGTGACCCATCGCCGCACTCAGCAATAGGTATATTTTCGGTGTAAAAATCATAATTTCAAGCTGCGAATACGTGCAGAGAGCTAGTATTTGGCTCCAAAATATGGCTAAAGCGTTGAATTTGGGATGTTTGGGATATTTTGAAAACTGCAGGGAGGGTTTCGGCAAATTGCGATCCATCACCGCTTTCAGTAATTGGCATATTTTTAGTATTAAAAGTCGTAATTTCAAACTGCGAATACGTGCAGAGAGCCAGAATTTGGCTCCAAAATATAGCTAAAGCATTGAATTTGGGATGTTTGGGATATTTTGAAAACTGTAGGGAGGGTTTGGGCAAAATGTGATCCATCGCAGCTTTTAGTAATTGGCATATTTTCGTTATAAATAGTCGTAATTTCAAACTGCGAATTCGTGCAGAGAGCCAGAATTTGGCTATAAAATATGGCTCAAGGGTCAAATTTGGGATGTTTAGGATTTTTTGAAAATTGCAGGGGGGTTTAGGCAAAATGTGACCCATCGCCGCTCTCAGTAATTGGCATATTTTGTTTATAAAAAGTCGTAATTTCAAACTGCGAATACGTGGAGAGAGGCAGTATTTGGCTCCAAAATATGGTCAAGCGTCGAATTTGGGATGTTTGGGATATTTTGAAAACTGCAGGGAGGGTTTGGGCAAAATGTGATCAGTCGCTGCTTTCAGTAATTGGCCTATTTTCGGTATAAAAAGTAGTAATTTCAAACATCAAATACGTGTAGAGAACCAGTATTTGGCTCCAAAATATGGCTCAAGCGTTGAATTTGGGATGTTTGGGATATTTTGAAAACTGCAGGGAGGGTTTGCGCAAAATGTGATCCATCGCCGCTTTCAGTAATTGGCATATTTTCAGCATAAAAAGTCGTAATTTCAAACTGCGAAATACAAGCAGAGAGCCAGAACTTAGCTCCAAAATATGGCTCAAGGGTCGAATTTTGGATATTTAGGATATTTTGAAAACTGCAAGGGGGTTTTGAGCAAAATGTGACCCATCGCCGCTCTAAGTATTGGCATATTTTTCGGTGTAAAAATCGTAATTTCAAACTGCGAATACGGGCAAAGAGCAAGAAATTGGACTCAAAATATGGCTCAAGGGTCGAATTTGGGATGTTTGGGATGTTTTAAAAACTGCAGGGAGGGTTTGGGCAAAATGTGATTCATCGCCGATTTCAGTAATAGGCACATTTTCGGTATAAAAAGTCGTAATTTCAAACTGCGAATACATGCAGAGAGCCAGACTTTGGTTCCAAAATATGGCTCAAGCGTCGAATTTGGGATGTTTGGGATATTTTGAAAACTGCAGGGTGGGTTTGGGAAAAGGTGATCCATCGCCTGTTTCAGTAATTGGCATATTTTCAGTATAAAAATTCGTAATTTCAAACTGCGAATAAGTGCAGAGAACCAGAATTTCGCTCGAAAAAATATGGCTCTAGGGTCGAATTTGAGATGTTTGGGATATTCTGAAAACTGCAGGGGGGTTTGGGCAAAATGTGACCCTTCGCCGCTCTCAGTAATTGACATATTTTCGGTATTAAAAGTCGTAATTTCAAACTGCGAATACTTGCAGAGAGCGAGAATTTGGATCCAAAATATTGCTCAAGCATCGAATTTGGGATGTTTGAGATATTTTGAAAACTGCAGTTGGGGTTTGGGCAAAATGTGACCCATTGATGCTCTCAGTAATTGGAATATTTTCGGTATAAAAATTCGTAATTTCAAAATACTAACACGTGCGGAGAGCGAGAATTTGGCTCCAAAATATGGCTCAAGCGTTGAATTTGGGATGTTTGGTATATTTCGAAAATTCTGGGATAGTTTGGGCAAGATGTGATCTATCGCCGCTTTCAGTAATTGGCATATATTCGGTATAAATAATCGTAATTTCAAACTGCGAATATGTGCAGAAAGCCAGAATTTGGCTCCAAAATATTGCTCAAGCGTCGAATTTGGGGTGGTTGGGATATTTTGAAAACTGCAGGGAGGGTTTAGGCAAAATGCGATCAATCGCCGCTTTCAGTAATTGGCATATTTTAGGTAAAAAAGATCGTAATTTCAAACTGCGAATACGTGCAGAGAGCCAGAATTTGGCTCCAAAATATTGCACAAGGGTTCAATTTGGGACGTTTGGGAAATTTTGAAAACTGTAGGGAGGGTTTGGGCAAAATGTGACCCATAGCAGCTCTCAGTAATTGGCATATTTTCGGTATAAAAATTCGTAATTCCAAACTGCAAATAAGTGCAGAGAGCCACAATTTGGCTCCAAAATATGGTTCAAGCGTCGAATTTTGGATATTTGGGATATTATAAAAACTGCAGGAGGGTTTGTGCAAAATGTGACCCATCGCCGCACTCAGCAATAGGTATATTTTCGGTGTAAAAATCATAATTTCAAGCTGCGAATACGTGCAGAGAGCTAGTATTTGGCTCCAAAATATGGCTAAAGCGTTGAATTTGGGATGTTTGGGATATTTTGAAAACTGCAGGGAGGGTTTCGGCAAATTGCGATCCATCACCGCTTTCAGTAATTGGCATATTTTTAGTATTAAAAGTCGTAATTTCAAACTGCGAATACGTGCAGAGAGCCAGAATTTGGCTCCAAAATATGGTTCAAGGTTCGAATTTGGGATGTTAGGGATATTTTTAAAACTGCAGAGAGGGTTTGGGCAATGTGTGATCCATCGCCGCATTCACTAATTGGCCTATTTTCGGTACAAAAATTTGTAATTTCAAACTGCGAACACGTGCAGAGAGCCACAATTTGGCTCCAAAATATGGCTCAAGCGTCGAATTTTGGATGTTTGGGATATTTTGAAAACTGCAGGGGGGTTTGTGCAAAATGTGACCCATCGCCGCTCTCAGTAATTGGCATATTTTCGGTGTAAAAATCGTAATTTAAAACTTCAAAAACCAAAACCCGGACTTCAACCCTTCCCCACATTCCAAGGGGTCAGTCAATCAATCTTCAGCTATCCAGAGAATCTATCGAAACTGATGCTCCTACAGGAGGGGACACACAGAGAAATCTGTGCCCTGTACTTGCAACCATTCCGACAGGCTCGAACGCAGGTCTATCCGGATTAAGAACATGTTCTATCCGACTAGGCCACGCTGGAGTTGCCTTTTGAATAAAATTTTGCACTTGTATTTATATCTCGTAGTAAGGTTAGTCAGTATCTATTTATCAACATATGCAATGATTGACGTGTGAAGTTGTTAGTTTGTGTTGACAGTTAGAAATACATGACAGCTTATTCGATGAGGTTGCAGTCCAGTGAGGCAGTTTCATGAACGAATATTGGAGAATTTAGGCAAACTGACATGTGTGTGTGTGTGTGTGTGTGTGTGTGTGTGTGTGTGTGTGTGTGTGTGTGTGTGTGTGTGTGTGTGTGTGTGTGTGTGTGTGTGTGTGTGTGTGTGTGTTTAAAGGTATGTATTAATTAATATTTAGTGTGGTGTGTGTCCAAGTGAGTTTGTGAATCAAGCAATCCAATACCTAATATGTCCTAATTTATGCTTCGTTTTGTATATATATATATATATATATATATATATATATATATATATATATATATATATATATATATATATATATATATATATATATATATATGTGTGTGTGTGTGTGTGTGTGTGTATGCTTTACTAGGGAATGAAAATCCGGTTTGTTTTATTCTAAGATTTTTTTTCAACAATAAATAGTAAATATGCGAACGAACGGTTTGGCTGGGTAAGTATAGCGTTGTGGCGGCCATTTTCTCTGGTGGGCAGGGAGAGGGGGGGAGGAGGGTGGTCTCTGGTAATTGTGGTATGAGGGTAGTTATGTTTGGGCCTCGGTTGGGGGGATGGGTGTTGGTAGGGGGGGCCGAGGGAGCAGCAGAGGGGGAATGAGGGGTGGGGGGACTGAATGGCAAGGGGTTGCCAGTTTAGTGATTAAGATATTAATTAGTGGAGATAGGTTATATATGGAAAGGTGTTCAGGAAGGAATAAGAAAAGTGTTTCGAACTGATGTAAGTATATGAGTTATAGTGATTCATGTTAGAAGGAAGATACGTGCTTAAAAAGGTGTATAGATTTGTAATTGACTTTATTTGCTTAATAATGTGTTAATTAACGGTAAAGGACCACTGGAGATAGATATTCAACAGCATATTGAGTGGACAAGTTTTAGTAGGCAGGCAGGCAGGCAGAGAGAAAGAGAATGGACTAATAAATAGGTATACATTTTTTTTCTCGAATGGCATACTTTAATAATCATAGGTACATATATCAAAGTGCGACATTCTTGTGCGCGCGCACACACACAAACACACACATACACACACACAGACACACACACGCACACACACACACACACACACACACACACACACACACACACACACACACACACACACACACACACACACACACACACACACACACACACACACACACACATATACATACATACATACAGTCTCGACAGTCAAATTGCAGAAACTGTCACAATTATGACAAGGATCACTCATATTGGATATATACACACAGGAAAATTCACGTCGATAAGTCACTCCAATTACACGTATCTACACACACAGACAACATATTTCAGTGAGTGTGGCCCATAGTATACATTAATATTTACACATGCCAGCCCATTCACTATTAATTGGTGTACATATTCATTCACTTACATGTTTATTTGTCTCTTTCTTATAAAATACACACACACACACACTGAAATGAATCTTTCAGAACATTATATCCCAAATATGTCAGACCAATCCTGAAGTATGCAGCTCCAGCATGGAGTCCATATCTAGTCAAGCATAAGACTAAACTGGAAAAGATTCAAAGGTTTGCCACCACACAAGTACCCGAGCTAAGAGGTATGAGCTACGAGGAGCGACTACGGGAATCAAACCTCACTTCGTTGGAAGACTGAAAACCCAAAGTGGACTGTTGCACCAACATGGAAATGTTTGGATGCCATTGATCTCGCACAAATTGTTCATAAATGCCACACGCTGGTATTTAAAGAACCTAAACAATCCTCTGCAAAGAACGAATGACTACTCTTAGGCCTTGGATTATGCTCTCTTAGGCTTCATTGACAGTACTTATAACTTCTTTGAGTCGGGAGACAGGCAGACAGGCAGTCTATATATATACATGTTAGGCTTATATATTGGTCTGGAAAACCCCAACCCACAAGGTCAAACTAACCCTCACTCACCAGGATGCCAGTGGGTCACTAACTCCTGGATACCTATTTACTGCTAGGTGAACAGCTGCATTAGGTGATAGGAAACGCTACGAACAATTACAGCCCAGCCCGACTGCGATTCGAACCCTGGAATCCCATATTGTGAGTCGAGAAGGAACACATCATTCATGTTAAATATTTATATGTACTCACCTATTTGTGTCAGGAGGATCGAGCATTAATCTTAGAGTCTGCCTTTTAAGCCGTCGGTTGTTTATAGCAATAACTCCTGGCCTATTACCTAACCTAACCTAACCAAGCCTAACCTATACCCTACCCTAACCTATAACCTACCAGAATCTATAGCCAAACCTAATCTAACCTAACCTAATCTAAACCTAACCTAACCTACACCTAAACCTAACCAATCCTAACCTAACCTAAATAACCTAATCTAACCAAACCAAACCTAACGTAAGCTAACCTAACCAAACCTAACCTAACTATACTAACCTAACCTAACTAACCTAACCTAACCTAACCTAACCTAACCTAACCTAACCAACCTAACCTAACCTAACCTAATCTAACCAAACCTAACCTAACTATTCTAACCTAACCTAACCTAACTAACCTAACCTAATCTAACTAACCTAACCTAACTAGCCTAACCAAACTTTACCTAACCTAACCTATCCTAACCTAACCAACACCCACCTCGCAAGATCAAACACCTAAACTGACCCTGACCTCACCAGGATGCAATCCTACAAAAAGCTCACAACTCCTGGATACCTGTTTACTGCTCGGAGAACATAGGCATTAGGTGATAGGAAACGCCACCAATAATTTCATTCCTGCCTGTCCGGGTTTCGATCCAGGAATCCCAGATTGGTAGTCTAGAAGGAACACACACATGTTTCATATCTCTGTGTAATCACCTATTTGTACTTGCAGGACCGAACAACAGTTTTTGAACGTTGACATTATAACCGCCGGTTCCTTAAAGCAATGATTCCTGGTCTATTTCTCTGTCATATCAACTTTTAAAATTATGAATGGAGTTTGCATCTACAACAGTGTGTTTTTGTAAGTTTGTTCTCACCTAGTTGTATTCACCTAGTTGTGTTTGATAGGTTTGACCTTCAGATCTTTGGTCCCACCTCTCAACCATCTCAATTGCTCAAGTAGTTTTTCCAGAAGTTATGTAACTCATAACTCTCAGCTCTGTTGGAAAACAGGCTGGGGCTGCATATTCAATGATTTGTCTCCCATAGGTTGAAAAAAGGTTACTTCTTCCTTATACAAGTTAGAAATGTACTTACTTTGAACAAGTAACTAGACTAGAACTAGAACTAGGTCTAGTCGGCCTAGGCCGTGTTCTTAATCCGGATGATCAGGCTGCGTTCGAGCCTGTCGATACGGTTGCAATTACAGGGCACAGATCCCTCTCCAGTCACTATCGATAGTTTCTCTGGATGATTGACCTTCTGGCAGTTCTCACGTTAACAAATTTATAACAGTTTTTTGACAAACAAGAAACGCCACATTCCTTTGATGTTTAAAATTTTATCTCTGTCCGTGTGTGTCTTGATTCCTATGTGTCTTGATTCTGTATATGTCTTGATTCCGTGTGTGTCTTGATTCTGTGTGTGTCTTGATTCCGTGTTATGTCTTGATTCCGTGTGTGTCTTGATTCCGTGTGTGTCTTGATTCTGTGTGTGTCTTGATTCCGTGTTATGTCTTGATTCCGTGTGTGTCTTGATTCCGTGTGTGTCTTGATTCTGTGTGTGTCTTGATTCCGTGTTATGTCTTGATTCCGTGTGTGTCTTGATTCCGTGCGTATCTTGATTCCTTGTGTATCTTCATTCCGTTTGAGTCTTGAGTCCGTTTGTGTCTTGATTCCGTTTGAGTCTTGATTCCGTGTGAGTCTTGATTCCGTGTGAGTCTTGATTCCGTGTGTGTCTTGATTCCGTGTGTGTCTTTATTCCGTGTGTGTCTTGATTACGTTTGAGTCTTGATTCCGTGTGTGTCTTGATTCCGTGTGTGTCTTGATTCAGTTTGAGTCTTGAGTCCGTGTGTGTCTTGATTCCGTGTGTGTGTTGAGTCCGTGTGTGTCTTGATTACGTGTGTGTCTTGATTCCGTGTGTGTCTTGATTCCGTGTGTGTCTTGATTCCGTGTGTGTCTTGATTCCGTGTGTGTCTTGATTCCGTGTGTGTCTAGATTCCGTGTGTGTCTTGAGTCCGTGTGAGTCTTGATTCTGTATGTGTCCGTGTCCGTCAGAGTCTATGAGTGCCAGTGTCAGTGTCCGTGTCCCTGGGGTTTTGAGTCCAGGATGCCATTTGTGTCCCCTCAAATTGCCTCCCTTATCTCCACTTTGGGATCGTGTCAGTGTCCATGTGTGTCTTGATTCCACGTGTGTCTTAAGTCCGCGTGTGTCTTGAGTCCGTGTGTGTCTTGAGTCTGTGTGTGTCTTGAGTCCGTGTGTGTCTTGAGTCCGTCTGTGTCTTGAATCCGTGTGTGTCTAGATCCCGTATGTGTCTTGAGTCCGCATGTGTCTTGATCCTGTGTCTTGAGTCCGTGTTTCTTCTGAGGCCGTGTGCGTCTTGATTGTCCGGGTGTCTTCGGGGTTTTGGGTCCAGGAAGCTATTTGTGTCGACCCAAATTGCCACCCTTCTCCCCACTTGAAATCCAGGTGAATTGAATGACCTGCTCGAGGTCAGTGGATCCAGGTATCCATCCGTAACCCTTCCCCACATTCCAAGGGGTCAGTCAATCAATCTTCAGCTATCCAGAGAATCTATCGAAACTGATACTCCTACAGGAGGGGACACACAGAGAAATCTGTGCCCTGTACTTGCAACCATTCCGACAGGCTCGATCGCAGGTCTATCCGGATTAAGAACATGTTCTATCCGACTAGGCCACGCTGGAGTTGCCTTTTGAATAAAATTTGGCACTTGTATTTATATATCGTAGTAAGGTTACTCAGTGTCTATTTATCAACATTTGCAATGATTGACGTGTGAAGTTGTTAGTTTGTGTTGACAGTTAGAAATACATGACAGCTTATTCGATGAGGTTGCAGTCCAGTGAGGCAGTTTCATGAACGAATATTGGAGAATTTAGGCAAACTGACATGTTTGTGTGTGTGTGTGTGTGTGTGTGTGTGTCTATGTGTGTACTGTGTGTGTGTGTGTGTCTATGTGTGTGTGTGTGTGTGTGAGTGTGTGTGTGTGTACTCACCTATTTGTACTCATCTATTTGTGCTTGCGGGGGTTGAGCTTTGGCTCTTTGGTCCCGCCTCTCAACTGTCAATCAACTGGTGTACAGATTCCTGAGCCTACTGGGCTCTATCATATCTACATTTAAAACTGTGTATGGAGTAAGCCTCCACCACATCACTGCCTAGTGCATTCCATCCGTTAACTACTCTGACACTGAAAAAGTTCCTTCTAACGTCTCTGTGGCTCATGTGGGTACTCAGTTTCCACCTGTGTCCCCTTGTTCGCGTCCCACCAGTGTTGAATAGTTTATCCTTGTTTACCCGGTCGATTCCTCTGAGGATTTTGTAGGTTGTGATCATGTCTCCCCTTACTCTTCTGTCTTCCAGTGTCGTAAGGTGCATTTCCCGCAGCCTTTCCTCGTAACTCATGCCTCTTAGTTCTGGGACTAGTCTAGTGGCATACCTTTGGACTTTTTCCAGCTTCGTCTAGTGCTTGACAAGGTACGGGCTCCATGCTGGGGCCGCATACTCCAGGATTGGTCTTACATATGTGGTGTACAAGATTCTGAATGATTCCTTACACAGGTTCCTGAACACACAGGTGTGTGTGTGTGTGTGTGTGTGTGTGTGTGTGTGTGTGTGTGTGTGTGTGTGTGTGTGTGTGTGTGTGTGTGTGTGTGTGTGTGTGTGTGTGTGTTTAAAGGTATGTATTAATTAATATTTAGTGTGGTGTGTGTCCAAATGAGTTTGTGAATCAGGCAATCCAATACCTAATATGTGGTAATTTAGGACTCGTTATATATATATATATATATATATATATATATATATATATATATATATATATATATATATATATATATATATATATATATATACAAAATAATCTTACCAAAATCAGGTCCACGACGACGACGACATAGTAGTTGAAGATGTGGAACCATTCCTGTCTGACCTAGCACAATATGAAGAAGAAACTCAATATGAAGAAATGTTCCAACTCAAGGCAGGTTGGAACATTTACACAGGATACTTGAATCAGAACAAATAGCAAGTACATCAAATAAAGTAGATAATGTTATGGATGATCTGGATCTTTTTGAGAATAAATGTCAAGCCAGATTAGATCCTTTAATCAACAAGGATAAAGCTTCACCCAGTAAAGCTTCACCCACTACAGCTTCACCCAATTTTATACCACCAAAAATTAAGCAGTTCTCAGACAATTTATCCACAGTCTCTGTGGATTCTGAAAACCCAATACCTGAGGCTACTAAGTTAAGTCCAAGCTAGAGGTGAAGCTGAACCAGTAGTAGAAAATGTAAATGAAAATAGCGACAGCACTAATTTCCCAGTCCAGCTTCCTAGGGATAATGCTGGCAATGAGAAAACTGTCATACATCTAGTACTACAATTGCTGGATTTACCTCAACCTGATCAGACTGCTGACTCATTACAATCCTTCAGCATGGAGTTTGAGTCACTACTAAGAACATTCAGTCTTAAGGTTGATATAACTACTAGTGAATGGATGACCAAAGTAGTCCTTCAACGGAAATTGTCCAGCGATATACTAGATGAATTATATGCACATCAACATAACACCATCCTGACAGTACAGGATATCACTGAAGGTTTACATTCCATCATAAACAAACGACGTGCAAATGAGGAAGTTAAAGCCTCATGCAAGCCTTCAGAAATAGAAAATAATAGTCAATTAAAGGGTAAAATAACTACTCCAAATAAACATCAGTCAATTACTCTAACATCAAGTTGCAGAAAATCTGACAATGCAGCAGCATCCTCCAAGCCTACTGTTACTAGTTCACCCAAACCGGTAACTTCCAAACGTGCAGTAGGCTGGGGGGGACATGTATGTTCTGCAAAAAGAAACATTCAACATACTGTTGTGCTAATTATCCAACCAGAGACACTCGTATTGAGCGACTCCAGGAATTAGGGAGATGTGCAAGGTGTCTCAAGTCACACAACATAGACTATTGTGATACCCAATTCAACACCTGTAACAGGTGTAGAAGAGGTAGGCACCATGCAGCACTGTGCAAATATACGAAATTGACGTATTCAAGACCCAAGGTGGAAGATAGCATTCCCACCACTGTACAGTACTGCAAGGTGCAACCAACAAAGAGTGTCCAATCGGCAAAGTCTAAAGGTAATACGACTTTGCCTACTGCCCAAATTACCATCCAGAATAAGAGGGCCAAGGTCCATTCCCGTGGGTTGTTTGACCAAGGGTCCCAGAGAACATATGTCACTAAAAAGTTGGCAGATGAACTACAATTAAGGCCTGTTGCCCAGATGTCATTCAATATCTCAAGGTTTGTAACAGATGCAGGACCTCAAGTCTACCAGGTGGTACAACCATCAGTACGCTTAGGCAGGTACGTCTGTCGAGTACAAGCCATTGTGGTAGACAAAATACCAGTAGACCTACAAGTTCAAGGTCTGAGAGCAACAGCCAAATTCCTGAGAAAAAGAGGAATAAAATTGGCAGATAATATTAAGTCTGATCACCTCACCGACTTCGGCCTCCTTGTAAGGACAGACTATTGTCATCGATTCATCGGTAGCCCTACTAAATATCAGGGCATAACCATGTTAAACTCTGCAGGAGGTAAATTACTCTCAGGTCCAGTATTAAGCCTGAGGAGACCTATGGCTGCAGATAAACAATACTAGTAGAAATCTAAATTTGTCAGCTGATTATATTTCTCCAGTAGCATTATACTAAGGAGATTACAGCTGACTATAGCAACAGAGGTTGATGTTAGTATCATCATTTAAAGCTGAAGATGAGTTCATGAGGCCTCAGTGGCAAATCAGTGAACAGTAGCCTAAACAGCTACAAGTCACTGCGACCAATGTCACTGAACCCATTGCAGTCTCAGAACCATGCTTTACTTTAATGATGAGCTATTCAATCTTCTGAATCAATTAACTAAATTAAACCCCAATAAATCTGATGACTGATTTGATACATTTATTATTTAATCAAGATGTATTCCATGGGCCTCAGTGTTTATATATCAATGACCAGTTACCTGAACAAACTTCAAGTTATATCTAATGTCACTGATCTCACTGCAGTCCCTGAATCATACTTTACTGTAGTACTTGATCACATTCAGTCTTCTGGGTTAAATAATATGTAATTAGGCTTGAATTGAATCAAGAGTTAACAGGGAAATGAAATCGCATTAGACTTCTAACCCCTGCAACTCTAGTACGGGACATCCATCCTGTACGAACAGACGCACAAATGTGTGATTACTAACTACTAACATCAAATTAATCTAATAATTCGAAGGAGGAGTATCGATGTTCGTCTGTTCTAAATAGGTCTTCGACCCGTGAGCAGCCCCCGGGGAATTATGTCGGAAAATCCGACACCATTTAATAATATCATACAGACAGATAATATTGCTGTGTTGTATAAACAAGTTACCATAGAAAATGTAACTTGTAGTGGAATTCCCGTCTATAGAAAACGGGATATCATTACCACATACTATTATAAATTCACCACCTATTATGGTGGGAATTATTCTTAAATACATTAGTCTTTGGACTTTACCATCATAAAAACATCTCATATAAATTAACTTAATTATCAGAATTAAAATAGAGTAAATGTGACCCTTCTATCACTTACTGTCATCTGGACAATGTAGACCAGTAGTGTCAGTTGTGAGGGAGTGGTCAGCCATTGTTATTGTACTTAGACCAGAGGCATGGGAGCAATTCGGCTCCTGTTAATTTTACTTGGACGAAGTGTTATGGAAACCAAAGGTGTACCATCATCAACACGCTGTCAACAAATACAAGTTAAGTGTTCTGCCGAAACCCATTTATCTATCATTTGTGGCCATTAATGTCATTAGATAGGGTTGTGCCGGTTAGATCACGAGATCGCCTCATACTAAAGGTAATTATGCCTAGGTCTTTATGGTTCCTTGTACAGTGTTTTCTCTGATATAGCTGTCATATATTAGGATTCTGGCTTCATAGCTAGCGCCTTTTTGACAGGTCAAGACGAGGAAGCATGCTTTGTGTACCAGTTACTGGGTGATGGAAGCTACCTCAAAGAGGATAATTTGGTGTCTACATACTAGTTATACCTGGTGGACTAAGGCCTGCTGTAGAAATAAGATAAGGAACCTCTTCAATGTATGTAGTCTAATACTGTAGTTTGATTGGCTGCATATATATAAATTTAATATAAACCCCCCTAATGTGTTGAGGATCGATTTGTGAGATTATTGTAGAAATACAGTCCACTTATCATCATACAAATTGCTATCGAAGTATATAAATTAACGTAAATATAAATTCATATAAATTAAATAAATATAAATCTCACAGGTCGGTTCCCACACCTCGGTTGGGGGGATGGGTGTTGGTAGGGGGGGGCCGAGGGAGCAGCAGAGGGGGAATGAAGGGTGATGGGACTGAATGGCAAGGGGTTGCCAGTTTAGTGATTAAGATATTAATTAGTGGAGATAGGTTATATATGGAAAGGTGTTCAGGAAGGAATAAGAAAAGTGTTTCGAACTGATGTAAGTATATGAGTTATAGTGATTCATGTTAGAAGGAAGATACGTGCTTAAAAAGGTGTATAGATTTGTAATTGACTTTATTTGCTTAATAATGTGTTAATTAACGGTAAAGGACCATTGGAGATAGATATTCAACAGCATATTGAGTGGACAAGTTTTAGTAGGCAGGCAGGCAGGCAG
Organism: Procambarus clarkii; assembly: GCF_040958095.1. Taxonomy (NCBI): domain Eukaryota; kingdom Metazoa; phylum Arthropoda; class Malacostraca; order Decapoda; family Cambaridae; genus Procambarus; species Procambarus clarkii. The sequence goes on from NC_091164.1 coordinate 13,638,520, forward strand.
AGAGAGAATGGACTAATAAATAGGTATACATTTTTTTTTTCGAATGGAATACTCTAATAATCATAGGTACATATTTCAGAGTGCGACATTCTTGTGCGCGCGCGCGCACACACACACACACTCGGGGCCTCGTAGCCTGGTGGATAGCGCGCAGGACTCGTAATTCTGTCGCGCGGGTTCGATTCCTGCACGAGGCAGAAACAAATGGGCAAAGTTTCTTTCACCCTAAGTGCCCCTGTTACCTAGCAGTAAATAGGTACCTGGGAGCTAGTCAGCTGTCACGGGCTGCTTCCTGGGGTGTGTGTGTGTGGTGTGGAAAAAAAAAAAAAAAAAAAAAAAAAAAAAAAAAAAAAAAAAAAAAGTAGTTAGTAAACAGTTGATTGACAGTTGAGAGGCGAGCCGAAAGAGCAAAGCTCAACCCCCGCAAAAACACAACTAGTAAACACACACAAACACACACACACACACACACACACATATACATACATACATACAGTCTCGACAGTCAAATTGCAGAAACTGTCACAATTAGGACAAGGATCACTCATATTTGATATATACACACGGAAAAATTCACGTCGATAAGTCACTCCAATTACACGTATCTACACACACAGACAACATATTTCAGTGAGTGTGGCCCATAGTATACATTAATATTTACACATGCCAGCCCATTCACTATTAATTGGAGTACATATTCATTCACTTACATGTTTATTTGTCTCTTTCTTATAAAATACACACACACACTCTGAAAGGAATCTTTCAGAACATTATATCCCAAATATGTCAGACCAATCCTGAAGTATGCAGCTCCAGCATGGAGTCCATATCTAGTCAAGCATAAGACTAAACTGGAAAAGATTCAAAGGTTTGCCACCACACTAGTACCCGAGCTAAGAGGTATGAGCTACGAGGAGCGACTACGGGAATCAAACCTCACTTCGTTGGAAGACAGAAAACCCAAAGTGGACTGTTGCACCAACATGGAAATGTTTGGATGCCAATGATCTCGCACAAATTGTTCATAAGTGCCACACGCTGGTATTTAAAGAACCTAAACAATCCTCTTCAAAGAACGAATGACTACTCTTAGGCCTTGGATTATGCTCTCTTAGGCTTCATTGACAGTACTTATAACTTCTTTGAGTCGGGAGACAGGCAGACAGGCAGTCTATATATATACATGTTAGGCTTATATATTGGTCTGGAAAACCCCACCCCACAAGGTCAAACTAACCCTCACTCACCAGGATGCCAGTGGGTCACTAACTCCTGGATACCTATTTACTGTTAGGTGAACAGGTGCATTAGGTGATAGGAAACGCTACGAACAACTACAGCCCTGCCCGACTGCGATTCGAACCCTGGAATCCCATATTGTGAGTCGAGAAGGAACACATCATTCATGTTAAATATTTATGTGTAATCACCTATTTGTGTCAGGAGGATCGAGCATTAATCTTAGAGTCTGCCTTTTAAGCCGTCGGTTGTTTATAGCAATAACTCCTGGCCTATTAACTAACCAAACCTAACCAAACCTAACCTATACCCTAACCTAACCTATAACCTACCACAATTCTCAAAAACGTGAAAAAACGGCAAAATATTGTCTAATTTGATGATATTTTGTTTAAATCACGTAGAGGAAAAGGGAATGACAAACGTCAAAATATTGCTCAATTCGATGATTTTTAGTACAAAACAAAATGCAAGAAAACTTCCTTAAAAATGCAAAATTATGCGAAATTCTGAGATTTCAAGGTCAAATCACGTATCGAGAGAAAACATGAAGTAGTATCGAAATATTGGTAAAAACGAATATATTTACGTAAAGTCACACAACATGAAAAACGTGAAAAAATCGCTATACGTATTACCAAATTTGAGGATTTTAACTTCAAATCATAAAGTGAGGTTTCGTATTATTTAGATCCTAGAAAAGGCATATAAAAATATTGTTTCCAATACAAATGATAAAAATCAATGTGTTTTTATTAGAATTAACTAAAATGTTCCTGATTTTTCGTTTATATTTCCGATGCAAGATGTACCCGTAAAACCGCTCTATTCCGGTTGAAATGTAGATATATGCAATAAAAACAGAACTTCTCCCCTTTTCAATACCTTACTCAGTATTTTAACGAGAAACAAATAGTTGACTGAAAATCAAGTATTTAAGGCCAATTTGTAATCAATTATGTGTTTACATAATTTTTATCGTATATATAATGAATTAATAACAATGAACTGAAAATTCTCAAAAACGTGGAAAAACGGCAAAACATTGCCTAATTTGATGATATTTTGTTTATATCACAAAAAGGAAAAGGGGATGATAAACATCAAATTATTGCTAAATTCGATGATTTTTAGTACAAAACAAAATGCAAGAAAACGTGCTTAAAAATGCAATATTATGCGAAATTCTGAGATTTCAAGGTCAAATCACGTATCGTGAGAAAACATGAAGTAGTATCGAAATATTGGTAAAAACGAATATATTTACGTAAAGTCACACAACATGAAAAACGTGAAAAAAATCGCAATATTACCAAATATGAGGATTTTAACTTCAAATCATAGAGCGAGGTTTCGTAATACTTACATCGTAGAAAAGACATATAAAAATGTTGTTTCCAATACAAATGATAAAAATCAATGTGTTTTCATTAGAATTAACTAAAATGTTCATGCTTTTCCGTTTATATTACCATCGGAAGATGTAGACGTAAAACCACTCTAATCCGGCTGAAACGTCGATTATTAAACAGATTTACAATCTGTTTAATAAACAGAACATCTCCCTTTTTTCGATACCTTACTCAGTATTTTAACGAGAAACAAATAGTTGATTGCAAATGAAGTATTTGAGGTTAATTTCTAATCAATTAGGTGTTTGCATCATTTTTATCGTATATATAATAAACTATTAACAATAAACTGAAAATTCACAAAAATGTGGAAAAACGGCAAAATATTGCCTAATTCGATGATATTTTGTTTATATCACAAAAAGGAAAAGGGGATGATAAACGTCAAAATTTTGCTAAATTCGATGATTTTTAGTACGAAACAAAATGTAAGAAAACTTGCTTAAAATACTATATTATGCGAAATTCTGAGATTTGAAGACCAAATAACACCGTGAGAAAACATGAAGTAGTATCGAAATATTGTTGAAAACGAATATATTTACGAAAAATCACCCTACATGAAAAACGCGAAAAAAGTAACTTTTTTAACAAATTTCAGGATTTTAACTTCAAATCATAATGCGAGGTTTCGTATTATTTTGATCCAATAAACGACATATGACAATGTTTTTTCCAATACAAATGATAAAAATCAATGTGTTTTCATTAGAATTAACTAAAATGTTCCTGATTTTCCGTTTATATTACCGATGGAAGATGTACACGTAAAACCGCTCTAATCCGGCTTAAACGTCGAAATATGCATTAAAAACAGAGCTTCTTCCCTTTTCTATATCTTAGTCAGTATTTTAACGCAAAACAAATTGTTGATTGAAAATGAAGTATTTAAGGTTAATTTCTAATCAATTATGTGTTCGCATCATTTTTATCATATATTTAATGAATTAATAACAATAAACTGAAAATTTACAAAAACGTTGAAAAACGGAAAATCATTGCCTAATTCAATGATATTTTGTTAAAATCGCATAAAAGAAAGGGGGGATTATAAACGTCAAATATTGCTAAATTCGACGAATTTTAGTACAAAAGAAAATGCAAGAAAACTTGCTTAAAAATACAATATTATGTGAAATTCGGACATTTGAAGGTCAAATCACATATCGTAAGAAAACATGAAGTAGTATTGAAATATTGGTAACAACGAATATATTTACATTGTGACGGTAACGCGTTGGTGTTCGGCTGTTCAAAGCTAGGGGTATGGCCTCGTCACATAGAATAAAAAAAAATAGAAAATCTGGAACTTCGTCTGTGGTAAGGTAAGGAGAAGACACACAAAACACAAGTAAATTTTAACAATGGAATTTTAATTACGTTAGATAAACAAAACATGAATAAAATGGACATACAAATTCGAATAATAAAATCAATCAATCAAAATAATAAGAATAATTAAATGACAAAATGAAAAGTTACGTTAAGACAAGTGAGCAATAACAAGCTGTGCAATATACAATAAAATGAGAGGTGCAGGAATATTGGCTTTAAGCTATCACCTCTCTTAGTACACGTAAGCCAAAGCTTAGTCTACCAGGAAGAAGTGTTAACCGTATGAAAGCACTGAATATTCTGAAGACTGAGGTCGTGGCGGCCCCAGACATCAAGTAGTATGGTGGGTGGAGTGCAGTTGCAGCTAGACCGGCGGCCAATCAGCGAGGAGCCGGCAACAAGACAGGTAGTTTGGCGGTTTGAGCTGGAGCAGGTGTTCCTGGCTGCATACGTTTTGCTCTCTGGCAAACCTTGGAGATGTTGTTGTCATTGTTAGACATTTCTTCCATAGTAGTTTTATATATTTGTATATATTTGTTATATATTTGTATTTTTTGGAGGGAAGAGCAGGCTCAATCTCTTGAAGGAGATTATCGTCACAACATAAAGTCACACTATATAAAAAACGTTGAAAAATCGCAATATTAAACAGTTTAGTGCGTGCGGCACTCCCTGAAAAAAAAAGCGGGTTGTGCACGCGGCGTTCTGGGAGCTCAAGCGTAAACACAAAAAAGTTTATAATCTTTTCACGCTTCTAACATCAATTCTCGGGCTACGTTTTTAATTTTGGTATCAATGCGTTGACAATAAAATTCTCTACAAGATCATATGCATAAAATGTCACCCAAGCATTTGCTATCCCACCACAAAGTAAATAAACACGAAGATGACTCGCCGTGACACCCAAACAGGAAGTAAATGTTCATACTCTTTCGTTTGTTGTCAGCCTCACAGTCATCCTACAGCGCTTATTTTGATATCACTGAACCCGCAATAAAATTCCCCACCCAGACATATGCCTATCAATGTCTAATTATGTTCCACACGAGTGTGGGAACTGGGCGAAGCGTTAGCCGTGATTTCAGCAGCGACAACACTGTTGTGATGCAGCGCTTTGAAAGTTTATACTTATTTCACTGTCATGACATTATTTCTCGAGCTACGTATTTCATTTTTATAGCAATGTGTTCGCAATAGAAAGTTCTATAAGAACATAGGTAGAATTGGCCAACAGACCGTCAAATAAATTTGCGGCGAATAAAATCTTGCGCGTGTTTGTACCCGTGAGCGTAAAAAGTTTTTACTTTGCTCATGTTTTTTCAAGTTTATACTTGATTCACTCCGTTTTTTTTGTTTGTATAGTGTTCGGAATAAAATTCTCTACACAGACATATGCATATAAATGTAGAATCATGATCGCGGCCAACACAAGAGTGTGTGGAGTGCGCGATTACCCTCGTTGCGTCGCCAATTCAATAGTCTCTCCTCTAAGTTACAATACATTGCCGTTTTCTCAAATAGGCACGGTGCCTATTAGAGAAAATAAAAATTTAATGGCAAACATATTCATACAAACCCCAAGTCGATCGAGTAGTAAATACCCAATATAACACGGTCCGTAAATTTACGTCGTGATCCGACAAGAGGTTAAGCAAACCTCTTGGACTTACGGGCGTAAGTCCAAGTCAAAAATCAAGGAAAGTGTTAAATTAAAATTAATTAATAAATTTGAGGATTTTAACTTCAAATCATTTAGCGAGGTTTCGTAATATTTAGATCCTAGAAAAGACATATAAAAATGTTGTTTCCAATACAAATGATAAAAATCAATGTGCTTTCATTAGAATTATCTAAAATGTTCATGTTTTTCCGTATATATTACCGTTGGGAGATGTACACGTAAAACTGCTCTAATACAGCTGAAACGTCGATATATGCAATAAAAACAGAACTTCTTCCCTTTTCAATATCTTACTCAGTATTTTAACGAGAAACAAATAGTTGATTGAAAATGAAGTATTTAAGGTACGAAAATATGCCAAATACTGAAAGCGGCGATTTGTCACATTTTGCCACCCCCAACCCCCCCCACCTGCAGTTTTCAAAATATCCCAAACATCACTAATTCGACCCTTGAGCCATATTTGCGAGCCAAATTCTGCACGTATTCGCAGTTTGAAATTACGAATTTTATACCGAATATATGTCAATTACTGAGTCACAGCGGCGATGGGTCACATTTTGACCAAACGCACCCTGCAGTTTTCAAAATATCCCAAACATCCCAAATACGAGGCTTGAGGCATATTTTGAAACCAAATTCTGGCTCTCTGCACATATTCGCAGTTTGAAATTACGTCTTTTTTTACCGAAAATATGACTATTACATAAAGCGGCGAATTATCACATTTTGCCCAAACCCTCCCTGCAGTTTTCAAAATATCCCAAACATTCCAAATTCGACGCTTGAGCCTTATTTTGGAGCCAAATTCTGGCTCTCTACACGTATTCGTCGTTTAAAAATCCGACTTTTTATACCGAAAATATGCAAATTTCTGAGAGCTGCGATGGATCAAATTTTGCCCAAACCCTCCATGCAATTTTTAAAATATCCCAAACATCACAAATTCGAAGCTTGAGCCATATTTTGGAGCCAAATTCTGGCTCTCTGCACGTATTCGCATTTTGAAATTATGAATTTTATACCGAAAATATGCCTATTAATGAAAGCGGCGATGAGTCACATTTTGCCCAAGCTCCCCCAGCAATTTTCTAAATATCCCAACCATCCCAAATTCGACGCTTGAGCCCTATTTTGGAGCCAAAATCTGACTCTCTGCACGTATTCGCAGTATGAAATTACGACTTTTTATACCGAAAATATGCCAATTACTGAAAGCGACGATTGATCACATTTTGCCTAAACCTTTCCTGCAGTTTTTAAAATATCCCTAACATCCCAAATTCGACGCTTGAGCAATATTTTGAAGCCAAATTCTGGCTCTCTGCACGTATTCGCAGTAAGAAATTACGACTTTTTATACCGAAAATATGCCAATTACTGAAAGCGACGATGGATCATATTTTGCCCAAACCCTCCTTGCAGTTTTCAAAACATCCCAAATTCGACGCTTGAGCCATATTTTGGAGCCAAATTCTGGCTCTCTGCACGTATTCGCAGTTTGAAATTACGACTTTTTATACCAAAAATATGCCAATTACTGAGAGCAGCGATGGGTCACATTTTGCCCAAACCCACCATGCAGTTTTCAAAATATCGCAAACATCCCAAATTCGAGGCTTCAGCCATATTTTGGAGCCAAGTTCTGGCTGTCTGCACGTATTCGCAGTTTGAAATTATGACTTTTTATACCAAAAATATGCCTATTACATAAAGCGGCGATGGATCACATTTTGCCCATACCCTCCTTGCAGTTTTCAAAATATCCCAACCATCCCAAATTCAACGCTTGAGCCATATTTTGGAGCCAAATTCTGGCTCTCTGCACGTATTCGCAGTTTGAAATTATGACTTTTTATACCAAAAATATGCCAATTACTGAGAGCGGCGATGGATCACATTTTGCCCAAACCCTCCTTGCAGTTTTAAAAACATCCCAAATTCGACGCTTGAGCCATATTTTGGAGCAAAATTCTGGCTCTATGTACGTATTTGCAGTTTGAAATTACGACTTTTTATATAGAAAATATGCAAATTTCTGAGAGCAGCGATGCGTCACATTTTGCCCAAGCTCCCTCAGCAATTTTCTAAATATTCCAAACATCCCAAATTCGATGCTTGAGCCATATTTTGGAGCAAAATTCTGGCTCTCTGCACGTATTCGCAGTTTGAAATTACGACTTTTTATACCGAAAATATGCCAATTACTGAAAGCGACGATTGATCACATTTTGCCTAAACCATTCCTGCAGTTTTTAAAATATCCCTAACATCCCAAATTCGACGCTTGAGCAATATTTTGAAGCCAAATTCTGGCTCTCTGCACGTATTCGCAGTAAGAAATTACGACTTTTTATACCGAAAATATGCCAATTACTGAAAGCGACGATGGATCACATTTTGCCTAAACCCTCCCTGCAGTTTTCAAAATATCGCAAACATCCCAAATTCGACGCTTCAGCCATATTTTGGAGCCAAGTTCTGGCTCTCTGCACGTATTCGCAGTTTGAAATTATGACTTTTTATACCAAAAATATGCCTATTACATAAAGCGGCGATGGATCACATTTTGCCCATACCCTCCTTGCAGTTTTCAAAATATTCCAAACATCCCAAATTCGATGCTTGAGCCATATTTTGGAGCCAAATTTTGACTCTCTGCACGTATTCGCAGTTTGAAATTACGACTTTTTATACCGAAAATATGCAAATTTCTGAGAGCAGCGATGAGTCACATTTTGCCCAAGCTCCCCCAGCAGTTTTCTAAATATTCCAAACATCCCAAATTCGAAGCTTGAGCCATATTTTGGAGCCAAATTCTGGCTCTCTGCACGTATTCGCAGTTTGAAATTACGACTTTTTATACCGAAAATGCACCAATTACTGAAAGCGACGATGGATCACATTTTGCCTAAACCTTCCCTACTGTTTTCAAAATATCTGTAACATCCCAAATTCGACGCTTGAGCCATATTTTGGAGCCAAATTCTGGCTCTCAGCACGTATTCGCAGTTTGAAATTACGAATTTTCATACCGAAAATATGCAAATTTCTAAAAGCAGCGATGGGTCACATTTTGTCTAAAACCCCCTGCAGTTTTCAAAATATTCCAATCGTCCCAAATTTGACGATTGACCCATGTTTTCGACCCAAATTCTGGCTCTCAGCACGGAATTCGCAGCATGAAATTACGACGACTTTTTATACCGAAAGTATGCCAATTACTGAGAGCGGGGATGGGTCACATTTTGCCCAAACTCCCCCAGCAGTTATCAAAATATTTTAAAACATCTCAAATTCGACGCTTGAGCCCTATTTTGGAGCCAAAATCTGACTCTCTGCACGTATTCGCAGTATGAAATTACGACTTTTTATACCGAAAATATGCCAATTACTGAAAGCGACGATGGATCACATTTTGCCTAAACCTTTCCTGCAGTTTTTAAAATATCCCTAACATCCCAAATTCGACGCTTGAGCAATATTTTGAAGCCAAATTATGGCTCTTTGCACGTCATCGCAGTAAGAAATTACGACTTTTTATACCGAAAATATGCCAATTAATGAAAGCGACGATGGATCACATTTTCCCTAAACCCTCCCTGCAGTTTTCAAAATATCCCTAACATCCCAAATTCGACGCTTGAGTCATATTTAGGAGCCAAATACTGGCTGTGTGCACGTATTCGCAGTTTGAAATTACGACTTTTTATACCGAAAAAATGCCAATTACTGAGAGGGGCGATGGGTCACATTTTGCCCAAACCCACCATGCAGTTTTCAAAATATCCCTAACATCCCAAATTCGACGCTTGAGTCATATTTAGGAGCCAAATACTGGCTGTCGGCACGTATTCGAAGTTTGAAATTACGTCTTTTTATACCGAAAATATGCAAATTTCTGAGAGCAGCGATGGGTCACATTTTGCCCAAGCTCCTCCAGCAGTTTTCTAAATATTCCAAACATCCCAAATTCGAAGCTTGAGCCATATTTTGGAGCCAAATTCTGGCTCTCTGCACGTATTCGCAGTTTGAAATTACGACTTTTTATACCGAAAATATGCCAATTACTGAGAGGGGCGATGGGTCACATTTTGCCCAAACCCACCATGCAGTTTTCAAAATATCGCAAACAACCCAAATTCGACGCTTCAGCCATATTTTGGAGCCAAGTTCTGGCTCTCTGCACGTATTCGCAGTTTGAAATTATGACTTTTTATACCAAAAATATGCCTATTACATAAAGCGGCGATGGATCACATTTCCCCCAAACCCTCTTTGCAGTTTTCAAAATATCCTAACCATCCCAAATTCGATGCATGAGCCATATTTTGGAGCCAAATTCTGGCTCTCTGCACGTATTCGCATTTTGATATTATGAATTTTTTACCGAAAATATGCCTATTAATGAAAGCGGCGATGAGTCACATTTTGCCCACACCCACCCTGCAGTTTTCAAAATATCCTACACATCCCAAATTCGACGCTTGAGCCATATTTTGGAGCCAAATTCTGGCTCTCTGCACGTATTCGCAGTTTGAAATTACGAATTTTGTATACCGAAAAATAATAATTACTTACAGCAACGATGGGTCTCATTTTACCAAAACCTCCCCTGCAGTTTTCAAAATATTCCAAACTTCCCAAATTCGACGCTTGAGCCATATTTTGAAGCAAAATTCTGGCTCTCAGCACGTATTCGCAGTATGAAATTACGACTTTTTATACCGAAAATATGCCAATTACAGAAAGCGACGATGGATCACATTTTGCCTAAACCTTTGATGCAGTTTTTAAAATATCCCTAACATCCCAAATTCGACGCTTGAGTCATATTTTGGAGCCAAATACTGGCTGTCTGCACGTATACGCAGTTTGAAATTACGACTTTTTATACCAAAAATATGCCAATTACTGAGAGCGGCGATGGGTCACATTTTGCCCAAACCCACCATGCAGTTTTCAAAATATCGCAAACATCCCAAATTCGACGCTTCAGCCATATTTTGGAGCCAAGTTCTGGCTCTCTGCAAGTATTCGCAGTTTGAAATTATGACTTTTTATACCAAAAATATGCCAAATACTGAGAGCGGCGATGGATCACATTTTGCCCAAACCCTCCTTGCAGTTTTCAAAATATCCCAACCATCCCAAATTCAACGCTTGAGCCATATTTTGGAGCCAAATTCTGGCTCTCTGCACGTATTCGCAGTTTGAAATTATGACTTTTTATACCAAAAATAGGCCAATTACTGAGAGCGGCGATGGATCACATTTTGCCCAAACCCTCCTTGCAGTTTTCAAAATATCCCAACTATCCCAAATTCGACGCTTGAGCCATATTTTCGAGCCAAATTCTGGCTCTCTGCACGTATTCGCAGTTTGAAATTACGACTTTTTATATCGAAAATATGTTAATTGCTGAGAGCAGCGATGGGTCACATTTTGCCCAAGCTCCCCCAGCAACTTTCTAAATATTCCAAACATCCCAAATTCGATGCTTGAGCCATATTTTGGAGCCAAATTCTGGCTCTCTGCACGTATTCGCAGTATGAAATTACTACTTTTTATACCGAAAATATGCCAATAACTGAAAGCTACCATGGATCACATTTTTCCTAAACCCTACCTGCAGTTTTCAAAATATCCCTATCATCCCAAATTCGACGCTTGAGTCATATTTTGGAGCCAAATTCTGGCTATCTGCACGTATTCGCAGTAAGAAATTACGACTTTTTATACCGAAGATATGCCAATTACTGGGAGCGGTGATGGGTCACATTTTGCCCAAACCCTCCATGCAGTTTTCAAAATATCGCAAACAACCAAAATTCGACGCTTCAGCCATATTTTGGAGCCAAGTACTGGCTCTCTGCACGTATTTGCAGTTTGAAATTACGACTTTTTATACCAAAAACATACCTATTACATAAAGCGGCGATGGATCACATTTTGCCCAAACCCTCCTTGCAGTTTTCAAAATATCCCAAACATCCCAAATTCGACGCTTGAGCCATATTTTGGAGCCAAATTCTGGCTCTCTGCACGTATTCGCAGTTTAAATTTACGAATTTTTATACCGAAAATATGCAAATTTCTGAGAGCAGCGATGGGTCACATTTTGACTAAACCCCTCCTGCAGTTTTCAAAATATTCCAAACACCTCCAATTCGACGCTTGAGCCATATTTTAGAGCCAAATTCTGGCTCTCAGCACGTATTCGCAGTATGAAATTACGACTTTTTATACCGAAAATATGCCAATTACTGAAAGCGGCGATAGATCACATTTCGCCCAAACCCTCCTAGCAGTATACAAAATATCCCAAACATCCCACATTCGAAGCTTGAGCCATATTTTGGAGCCAAATTTTGACTCTCTGCACGTATTCGCAGTTTGAAATTACGAACTTTATACCAAAAATATGCCAATTGCTGAGAGCGGCGATGGGTCACATTTTGCCCAAACCCACCCTGCAGTTTTCAAAATATCCCAAACATCTCAAATTCGACGCTTGAGCCATATTTTGGAGGCAAAATCTGGCTCTCTGCACGTATTCGCAGTTTGAAATTACGACTTTTTATACCGAAAAATGCCAAATACTGAGAGCAGCTAGGGGTCACATTTTGCCCAAACCCCCAGCAGTTTTCAAAATATCCCTAACATCCCAAAATCGACGCTTGAGCCATATTTTGGAGCCAAATTCTGGCTCTCTGCACGTATTCGCAGTTTGAAATTACGAATTTTCATACCGAAAATATGCAAATTTCTAAAAGCAGCGATGGGTCACATGTTGTCTAAAACCCCCTGCAGTTTTCAAAATATTCCAATCGTCCCAAATTCGACGATTGAGCCATATTTTCGACCCAAATTCTGGCTCTCAGCACGGAATTCGCAGCAAGAAATTACGACGACTTTTTATACCGAAAATATGCCAATTACTGAGAGCGGCGATGGGTCACATTTTGCCCAAACCCACCATTCAGTTTTCAAAATATCGCAAACATCCCAAATTCGACGCTTCAGCCATATTTTGGAGCCAAGTTCTGGCTCTCTGCACGTATTCGCAGTTTGAAATTATGACTTTTTATACCAAAAATCTGCCTATTACATAAAGCGGCGATGGATCACATTTCGCCCAAATCCTCCTTGCAGTTTTCAAAATATCCCAACCATCCCAAATTCGACGCTTGAGCCATATTTTGGAGCCAAATTCTGGCTCTCTGCACGTTTTCGCAGTTTGAAATTACGACTTTTTATACCTAAAATATGCAAATTTCTGAGAGCAGCTATGGGGTCACATTTTGCCCAAACTCCCCCAGCAGTTTTCAAAATATTATAAAACATCTCAAATTCGACTCTTGAGCCCTATTTTGGAGCCAAAATCTGACTCTCTGCGCGTATTCGCAGTATGAAATTACGACTTTTTATACCGAAAATATGCCAATTACTGAAAGCGACGATTGATCGCATTTTGCCTAAACCTTTCCTGCAGTTTTTAAAATATCCCTAACATCCCAAATTCGACGCTTGAGCAATATTTTGAAGCCAAATTCTGGCTCTCTGCACGTATTCACAGCAAGAAATTACGACTTTTTATACCGAAAATATGCCAAATACTGAAAGCGACGAAGGATCACATTTTTCCTAAACCCTCCCTGAAGTTTTCAAAATATCCCTAACATCCCAAATTCGACACTTAACTCGTATTTTGGATCGAAATACTGGCTGTCTGCACGTATTCGCAGTTTGAAATTACGACTTTTTATACCGAAAATATGCCAATTACTGAAAGCGACGATGGATCACATTTTGGCCAAACCCACCATGCAGTTTTCAAAATATCGCAAACATCCAAAATTCGACGCTTGAGCCATATTTTGGAGCCAAATTCTGGCTCTCTGCACGTATTCGCAGTTTGAAATTACGACTTTTTATACCGAAAATGTGCCACTTACTGAAAGCGACGATGGATCACATTTTGCCTAAACCTTCCCTACGGTTTTCAAAATATCTATAACATCCCAAATTCGACGCTTGAGCCATATTTTGGAGCCAAATTCTGGCTCTCTGAACCTATTCGCAGTAAGAAATTACGACTTTTTATACCGAAAATATGCCAATTACTGAAAGCGACGATGGATCACATTTTGCCTAAACCCTCCCTGCAGTTTTAAAAATATCCCTCTCATCCCAAATTCGACGCTTGAGTCATATTTTGGAGCCAAATTCTGGCTATCTGCACGTATTCGCAGTAAGAAATTACTACTTTTTATACCGAAGATATGCCAATTACTGGGAGCGGTGATGGGTCACATTTTGCCCAAACCCACAATGCAGCTTTTAAAATATCGCAAACATCCAAAATTCGACGCTCCAGCCATATTTTGGAGCCAAGTTCTGGCTCTCTGCACGTATTTGCAGTTTGAAATTACGACTTTTTATACCAAAAACATGCCTATTACATAAAGCGGCGATGGATCACATTTTGCCCAAACCCTCCTTGCAGTTTTCAAAATATCCCAAACATCCCAAATTCGACGCTTGAGCCATATTTTGGAGCCAAATTCTGGCTCTCTGCACGTATTCGCAGTTTGAATTTACGAATTTTTATACCGAAAATATGCAAATTTCTGAGAACAGCGATGGGTCACATTTGGACTAAACCCCTCCTGCAGTTTTCAAAATATTCTAAACACCCCAAATTCGACGCTTGAGCCATATTTTGGAGCCAAATTCTGGCTCTCAGCACGTATTCGCAGTATGAAATTACGACTTTTTATACCGAAAATATGCCAATTACTGAAAGCGGCGATAGATCACATTTTGCCCAAACCCTCCCGGCAGTATACAAAATATCCCAAACATCCCACATTCGAAGATTGAGCCATATTTTGGAGCCAAATTTTGACTCTCTCCAAGCATTCGCAGTATGAAATTACGAACTTTATACCAAAAATATGCCAATTGCTGAGAGCGGCGATGGGTCACATTTTGCTCAAACCCACCCTGCAGTTTTCTAAATATCCCAAACATCTCAAATTCGACGCTTGAGCCATATTTTGGAGGCAAAATCTGGCTCTCTGCACGTATTCGCAGTTTGAAATTACCACTTTTTATTCCGAAAAAGCCAAATACTGAGAGCAGCTAGGGGTCACATTTTGCTCAATCCCCCTGCAGTTTTCAAAATATCCCAAACATCCCAAATTCGACGCTTGAGGCATATTTTGGAGCCAAATTCTGGCTCTCTGCACGTATTCGCAGTTTGAAATTACGAATTTTCATACCGAAAATATGCAAATTTCTAAAAGCAGCGATGGGTCTCATTTTGTCTAAAACCCCCTGCAGTTTTCAAAATATTCCAATCGTCCCAAATTCGACGATTGAGCCACATTTTCGACCCAAATTCTGGCTCTCAGCACGGAATTCGCAGCATGAAATTACGACTTTTTATACCGAAAACATGCCAATTACTGAGAGCGGCGATGGGTCACATTTTGCCCAAACTCCCCCAGCAGTTTTCAAAATATTATAAAACATCTCAAATTCGACGCTTGAGCCCTATTTTGGAGCCAAAATCTGACTCTCTGCACGTATTTGCAGTTTGAAATTACGACTTTTTATACCAAAAACATGCCTATTACATAAAGCGGCGATGGATCACATTTTGCCCAAACCCTCCTTGCAGTTTTCAAAATATCCCAAACATCTCAAATTCGACGCTTGAGCCATATTTTGGAGCCAAATTCTGGCTCTCTGCACGTATTCGCAGTTTGAATTTACGAATTTTTATACCGAAAATATGCAAATTTCTGAGAACAGCGATGGGTCACATTTGGAATAACCCCTCCTGCAGTTTTCAAAATATTCCAAACACCGCAAATTCGACGCTTGAGCCATATTTTGGAGCCAAATTCTGGCTCTCAGCACGGAATTCGCAGCATGAAATTACGACTTTTTATACCGAAAATATGCCAATTACTGAGAGCGGCGATGGGTCACATTTTGCCCAAACTCCCCCAGCAGTTTTCAAAATATTATAAAACATCACAAATTCGACGCTTGAACCCTATTTTGGAGCCAAAATCTGACTCTGCACGTATTCGCAGTATGAAATTACGACTTTTTATACCGAAAATATGCCAATTACTGAAACCGACGATGGATCACATTTTGCCTAAACCTTTCCTGCAGTTTTTAAAATATCCCTAACATCCCAAACTCGACGCTTGAGCAATATTTTGAAGCCAAATTATGGCTCTCTGCACGTATTCGCAGTAAGAAATTACGACTTTTTATACCGAAAATATGCCAATTACTGAAAGCGACGATGGATCACATTTTGCCTAAACCCTCCCTGCAGTTTTCAAAATATCCCTAACATCCCAAATTCGACGCTTGAGTCATATTTTGGAGCCAAGTTCTGGCTCTCTGCACGTATTCGCAGTTTGAAATTATGACTTTTATACCGAAAATATGCCAATTACTGAAAGCGACGATGGATCACATTTTGCCTAAACCCTCCCTGCAGTTTTCAAAATATCCCTAACATCCCAAATTCGACGCTTGAGTCATATTTTGGAGCCAAGTTCTGGCTCTCTGCACGTATTCGCAGTTTGAAATTATGACTTTTTATACCGAAAATATGCCAATTACTGAAAGCGGCGATAGATCACATTTTACCCAAACCCTCCCGGCAGTATACAAAATATCCCAAACATCCCACATTCGAAGCTTGAGCCATATTTTGGAGCCAAATTTTGACTCTCTGCACGTATTCGCAGTATGAAATTACGAACTTTATACCAAAAATATGCCAATTGCTGAGAGCGGCGATGGGTCACATTTTGCTCAACCCACCCTGCAGTTTTCAAAATATCCCAAACATCTCAAATTCGACGCTTGAGCCATATTTTGGAGGCAAAATCTGGCTCTCTGCACGTATTCGCAGTTTGAAATTACGACTTTTTATTCCGAAAGAGCCAAATACTGAGAGCAGCTAGGGGTCACATTTTGCCCAAACCCCCTGCAGTTTTCAAAATATCCCTAACATCCCAAATTCGACGCTTGAGGCATATTTTGGAGCCAAATTCTGGCTCTCTGCACGTATTTGCAGTTTGATATTACGAATTTTCATACCGAAAATATGCAAATTTCTAAAAGCAGCGATGGGTCTCATTTTGTCTAAAACCCCCTGCAGTTTTCAAAATATTCCAATCGTCCCAAATTCGACGATTGAGCCATATTTTCGACCCAAATTCTGGCTCTCAGCACGGAATTCGCAGCATGAAATTACGACTTTTTATACCGAAAATATGCCAATTACTGAGAGCGGCGATGGGTCACATTTTGCCCAAACTCCCCCAGCAGTTTTCAAAATATTATAAAACATCTCAAATTCGACGCTTGAACCCTATTTTGGAGCCAAAATCTGACTCTCTGCACGTATTCGCAGTATGAAATTACGACTTTTTATACCGAAAATATGCAAATTTCTGAGAGCAGCGATAGGTCACATTTTGACTAAACCCATCCTGCAGTTTTCAAAATATTCCAAACACCCCAAATTCGACGCTTGAGCCATATTTTGGAGCCAAATTCTGGCTCTCAGCACGTATTCGCAGTATGAAGTTACGACTTTTTATACCGAAAATATGCCAATTACTGAAAGCGGCGATAGATCACATTTTGCCCAAACCCTTCCGGCAGTTTACAAAATATCCCAAACATCCCACATTCGAAGCTTGAGCCATATTTTGGAGCCAAATTTTGACTCTCTGCACGTATTCGCAGTTTGAAATTACGAACTTTATACCAAAAATATGCCAATTGCTGAGAGCGGCGATGGGTCACATTTTGCCCAAACCCACCCTGCAGTTTTCAAAATATCCCAAACATCCCAAATTCGAAGCTTGAGCCATATTTTGGAGGCAAAATCTGGCTCTCTGCACGTATTCGCAGTTTGAAATTACGACTTTTTATACCGAAAAATGCCAAATACTGAGAGCAGCGATGGGTCACATTTTATCTAAAGCCCCCTGCAGTTTTCAAAATATTCCAATCGTCCCAAATTCGACGATTGAGCCATATTCTCGACCCAAATTCTGGCTCTCAGCACGGAATTCGCAGTATGAAATTACGACTTTTTATACCGAAAACATGCCAATTACTGAGAGCGGCGATGGGTCACATTTTGCCCAAACTCCCCCAGCAGTTTTCAAAATATTATAAAACATCTCAAATTCGACGCTTGAGCCCTATTTTGGAGCCAAAATCTGACTCTCTGCACGTATTTGCAGTTTGAAATTACGACTTTTTATACCAAAAACATGCCTATTACATAAAGCGGCGATGGATCACATTTTGCCCAAACCCTCCTTGCAGTTTTCAAAATATCCCAAACATCTCAAATTCGACGCTTGAGCCATATTTTGGAGCCAAATTCTGGCTCTCTGCACGTATTCGCAGTTTGAATTTACGAATTTTTATACCGAAAATATGCAAATTTCTGAGAACAGCGATGGGTCACATTTGGAATAACCCCTCCTGCAGTTTTCAAAATATTCCAAACACCGCAAATTCGACGCTTGAGCCATATTTTGGAGCCAAATTCTGGCTCTCAGCACGTATTCGCAGTATGAAATTACGACTTTTTATACCGAAAATATGCCAATTACTGAAAGCGGCGATAGATCACATTTTACCCAAACCCTCCCGGCAGTATACAAAATATCCCAAACATCCCACATTCGAAGCTTGAGCCATATTTTGGAGCCAAATTTTGACTCTCTGCACGTATTCGCAGTATGAAATTACGAACTTTATATCAAAAATATGCCAATTGCTGAGAGCGGCGATGGGTCACATTTTGCTCAACCCACCCTGCAGTTTTCAAAATATCCCAAACATCTCAAATTCGACGCTTGAGCCATATTTTGGAGGCAAAATCTGGCTCTCTGCACGTATTCGCAGTTTGAAATTACGACTTTTTATTCCGAAAAAGCCAAATACTGAGAGCAGCTAGGGGTCACATTTTGCCCAAACCCCCTGCAGTTTTCAAAATATCCCTAACATCCCAAATTCGACGCTTGAGGCATATTTTGGAGCCAAATTCTGGCTCTCTGCACGTATTCGCAGTTTGAAATTACGAATTTTCATACCGAAAATATGCAAATTTCTAAAAGCAGCGATGGGTCTCATTTTGTCTAAAACCCCCTGCAGTTTTCAAAATATTCCAATCGTCCCAAATTCGACGATTGAGCCACATTTTCGACCCAAATTCTGGCTCTCAGCACGGAATTCGCAGCATGAAATTACGACTTTTTATACCGAAAATATGCCAATTACTGAGAGCGGCGATGGGTCACATTTTGCCCAAACTCCCCCAGCAGTTTTCAAAATATTATAAAACATCTCAAATTCGACGCTTGAACCCTATTTTGGAGCCAAAATCTGACTCTCTGCACGTATTCGCAGTATGAAATTACGACTTTTTATACCGAAAATATGCCAATTACTGAAACCGACGATGGATCACATTTTGCCTAAACCTTTACTGCAGTTTTTAAAATATCCCTAACATCCCAAACTCGACGCTTGAGCAATATTTTGAAGCCAAATTATGGCTATCTGCACGTATTCGCAGTAAGAAATTACGACTTTTTATACCGAAAATATGCCAATTACTGAAAGCGACGATGGATCACATTTTGCCTAAACCCACCATGCAGTTTTGAAAATATCCTCAACATCCCAAATTCAACGCTTGAGTCATATTTAGAAGCCAAATTATGGCTATCTGCACGTATTCGCAGTAAGAAATTACGACTTTTTATACCGAAAATATGCCAATTACTGAAAGCGACGATGGATCACATTTTGCCTAAACCCACCATGCAGTTTTGAAAATATCCTCAACATCCCAAATTCAACGCTTGAGTCATATTTAGAAGCCAAATACTGGCTCTCTGCACGTATTCGCAGTTTGAAATTACGACTTTTTATACCGATAAATGCCAAATACTGAGAGCAGCTAGTGGTCACATTTTGCCTAAATCCCCTTGCAGTTTTCAAAATATCCCTAACATCCCAAATTCGACGCTTGAGCAATATTTTGGAGCCAAATTCTGGCTCTCTGCACGTATTCGTGCAGAGATTACGAATTACGTGAAAACTGCTGGGGGGGGGGGGGGTGGGTTTGGGCAAAATGTGACCCATCGCTGCTCTCATTAATTGGCATATTTTCGGTGTAAGAATCGTAATTTCAAACAGCGACTACGTGCAGAGAGCCAGAATTTGGCTCCAAAATATGACTCAAGCGTTGAATTTGGGATGTTTGGGATATTTTTAAAAATACAGAGAGGGTTTGGGCAATGTGTGATCCATCACCGCTTTCAGTAATTGGCCTATTTTGGGTATAAAAAGTCGTAATTTCAAACTGCGAATACGTGCAGAGAGCCACAATTTGGCTCCAAAATATGGCTCAAGCGTCGAATTTTGGATGTTTGGGATATTTTGAAAACTGCAGTGGGGGATGGGAGGTTTGGGCAAAACGTGATCCATCGCCGCTCTCATTAATTGGAATATTTTCTGAAAAAAAACGTAATTTCAAACTGCGAATACGTGCAGAGAGCCAGGATTTGGCTCCAAAATACGACTCAAGCGTCGAATTTAAGATGTTTGAGATATTTTAAAAAACGGCAGAGAGTGTTTGGGCAAAAGGTGATCCATCGCTGCTTTCAGTATTTGGCCTATTTTGGGTATAAAAAGTCGTAATTTCAAACTGAGAATACGTGCAGAGAGCCACAATTTGGCTCCAAAATATGGCTCAAGCGTCGAATTTGGGATGTTTGGGCTATTTTAAAACTGCAGACGGTGGGGGGGGGGGGGCAAAATGTGACCCAACACCGCTCTCAGTAATTGGCATATTTTCGGTATAAAAACTCGTAATTTCAAACTGCGAATTCGTGCAGAGAGCCAGTATTTGGTATAAAATATTGCTCAAGCGTTGAATTTGGGATGTTTGGGATATTTTGAAAACTGTAGGGAGGGTTTGGGCAAAATGTGATCCATCGCAGCTTTCAGTAATTGGCATATTTTCGGTATAAATAGTCGTAATTTCAAATTGCGAATACGTGCAGAGAGCCAGAATTTGGCTCCAAAATATGGCTCAAGGGTCGAATTTGGGATGTTTGGGATATTTTGAAAACTACTGGGGAGGGGGAGTTTGGGCAAAATGTGACCCATCGCCACTCTCAGTAATTGGCATATTTTCGGTATAAAAACTCGTAATTTCAAACTGCGATTACGTGCAGAGAGCCAGTATTTGGTTCCAAATTATGGCTCAAGCGTCGAATTTGGGATGTTTGGGATATTTTGAAAACTGCACGGAGGGTTTGGGCAAAATGTGATCCATCGCAGCTCTCAGTAATTGGCATATTTTCGGTGTGAAAATCGTTATTTCAAACTGCGAATACGTGCAGAGAGCCAGTATTTGGCTCCTAAATATGGTTCAAGCGTTGAATTTGCGATGTTTGGGATATTTTGAAAACTGCAGGGAGGGTTTGCGCAAAATGTGATCTATCGCCTCTTTCAGTAATTGGCATATTTTCAGTATAAAAATTCATAATTTCAAACTGTAAATACGTGCAGAGAGCCAGAAATTGGCTCCAAAATATGGCTCAAAGGTCGAATTTGAGATGTTTGGTATATTTTAAAAATATTAGGGGGGTTGGGCAAAAGGTGACCAATCGCAGCTCTCAGTAATTGGCTTATTTTCGGTATAAAAACTCGTAATTTCAAACTGCGAATTCGTGCAGAGAGCCAGTATTTGGTATAAAATAGAGCTAGAATTTGGCTCCAAAATTTGGCTCAAGCGTCGAATTTGGGATGTTTGGGATATTTTGAAAACTGCAAAGAGGGTTTTGGCAAAATGTGATCAATCGCCGCTTTCAGTAATTGGCATATTTTCGGTAAAAAAAATCGAAATTTCAAACTGCGAATACGTGCAGAGAGCCAGACCTAGGCTCCAAAATATGGCTCAAGGGTCGAATTTGGGATTTTTGGGATATTTTGAAAACTGCAGGGGGGTTTTGGGCAAAATGTGACCCATCGACGCTCTCAGTAATTGGCATTTTTTCGGTATAAAATATCGTAATTTCAAACTACTAGCACGTGCAGGGAGCGAGAATTTGGCTCCAAAATATGGCTCAAGCGTCGAAATTGGGATATTTGGGATATTTTGAAAACTGCAGGGAGGGTATGGGCAAAATGTAATCCATTGCCGATCTAAGTAATTGGCATATTTTCGGTGTAAATAGCCGTAATTTCAAACTGCGAATACGTGCAGAGAGCCAAAATTTGGCTCCAAAATATGGGTCAAGGGTCGACTTTGGGATGTTTGGGATATTTTGAAAACTGCAGTGGGGGTTTGGGCAAAATGTGACCCATCGGTGCTCTCAGTAATTGGCATATTTTCCGTATAAAAAGTCGTAATTTCAAACTGCGAACACGGGCAGAGAGCCTGAGTTTGGCTCCAAAATATGGCTCAAGCGTCGAATTAGGGATAATTGGGATATTTTGAAAACTGCAGGGAGGGATTGGGCAAAATTTGATCAATCGCCGGTTTCAGTAATTGACATATTTTCCGTATAAACAGTCGTAATTTCAAACAGCGAATATAGGCAGAGAGCCAGAATTTGGCTCCAAATATGGCTCAAACGTCGAATTTGGAATGTTTGGAATATTTTGAAAACTGCAGGGGAGGAGGGGGGGTTTCGGCAAAATGTGACCCATCGCCGCTCTCAGTAATTGGCTTAATTTCGGAAAAAAGGTCGTAATTTCAAACTGTGAATACGTGCAGAGAGCCAGGATTTGGCTACAAAATATGGCTCAAGCGTCGAATTTGGGATGTTTGAGATATTTCAAAAAACGGCAGGGAGTGTTTGGGCAAAATGTTATCCATCGCCGCTTTCAGTATTCGGCATTTTTTCGGTAAAAAAAATCGTAATTTCAAACTGCAAATACGTGCAGATAGCAAGAATTTGTTTTTAAAATATGGCTCAAGGGTCGAATTTTATATGTTTGGGCTATTTTAAAACTGCAGAGGGGGGGGGGGGGCGGGGGGCAAAATGTGACCCATCGCCGCTCTCAGTAATTGGCATATTTTCGGTTTAAAAATTCGTAATTTCTAACTGAGAATACGTGCAGAGAGCCTGAATTTGGCTCCAAAATATATCACAAGGGTCGAATTTGGGATGTTTGGGTATTTTGAAAACTGCAGGGGGGGGGGGGCAAAATGTGACCCATCGCAGCTCTCAGTAATTGGTATATTTTCGGTATAAAAATTCGTAGTTTCAAACTGCATATACGTGCATAGACTCAGAATTTGGCTCCAAAATATGGCCCAAGGGTCGAATTTGGGATATTTGTGATACATTTAAAAACTGCAGGGGGGGGGGGGGCAAATTGGGACTCATCGCTGCTCTCAGTAATTGGCATATTTTCGGAACAAAAAGTAGTAATTTCAAACTGCGAATACGTGCAGAGCCAGACCTTGGCTCCAAAATATGGCTCAAGGGTCGAATTTTGGATGTTTGGGATATTTTGAAATCTGCAGGGAGGGTTTGGGCAAAATTTGACCCATCGACGCTCTCAGTAATTGGCATATTTTCGGTATAAAAAGTCGTAATTTCAAACAGCATATACGTAAAGAGAGTCAGAATTTGGCTCCAAAATTTGGCACAAGGGTCGAATTTGGGATGTTTGGGGTATTTTGAAGACTGCAAGGTGGGGGGGGGGCAAAATGTGACCCATCGCTGTTCTCAGTAATTGGCATATTTTCGGTATAAAAATTCGTAGTTTCAAAATGCATATACGTGTAGAGAGTCAGAATTTGGCTCCAAAATATGGCCCAAGGGTCAAATTTGGGATGTTTGGTATATTTTGAAAACTGCTGGGAGAGTTTGGGCAAAATGTGATCTATCGCTGCTTTCAGTAATTGACATATATTCGGTATAAATAGTCGTAATTTTAAACTACTAACACGTGCAGAGAGCGAGAATTTGGCTCCAAAATATGGCTCAAGCGTCGAATTTGGGACGTTTGGGATATTTTGATCCCTTTTTCCTTTATGTGATTTAAACAAAAACTTCAATGTTTTGCAGTTTTTCCACGTTTTTGAGAATTTTCTGTTTATTGTTATTAATTCATTATATATACGATAAAAATTGTGTAAACACAAAATTGATTAGAAATTAACCTTAAATACTTCATTTTCAATCAACTATTTGTTTCTCGTTAAAAGATACTGAGTAAGGTATTGAAAAGGGGAGAAGTTCTGTTTTTATTGCATATCGACGTTTCAGCCAGAATAGAGCGGTTTTACGGGTAAACATCTTCCATCGTTAATATAAACGGAAAATCAGGAACATTTTAGTTAATTCTAAAGAAAACACATTCATTTTTATCATTTGTATAGGAAACAACATTTATATGTCTTTTCTAGGATCTATATAATCCGAAACCTCGCTTTATGATTTGAAGTTAAAATCATCATAATTGGTAATATAGTAACTTTTTTCACATAGTGTGATTTTATGTAAATATATTCGCTTTTACTAAAATTTCGATACTACTGTATGTTTTCTCACGATATGTGATTTGATCTTTAAATCTCAGAATTTCGCATAATATTGCATTTTTATGCAAGTTTTCTTGCGTTTTGTTTTGTACTAAAATCATCAAATTTAGCAATATTTTGACGTTTATCATCCCCTTTTTCCTTTATGTGGTTTAAACAAAATTTCATCGAATTAGGCAATGTTTTGCCGTTTTTCAACGTTTTTTAAAATTTTCTGTTATTGTAATTAATTCAATATATATACGATATAAATTGTGTAAACACATAATTGATTAGAAATCAACCTTAAATACTTCATTTTCAATCAACTATTTGTTTCTCGTTAAAGTACTGAGTAAGGTATTGAAAAGGGGAGAAGTTCTGTTTTTATTGCATATATCGACATTTCAGCCGGAATAGAGCGGTTTTACGGGTACATCTTCCATCGTTATTATAAACGGAATATCAGGAACATTTTAGTTAGTTCTAAAGAAAACACGTTGGTTTTTATCATTTGTATTGGAAACGACATTTTTATATGTCTTTTCCAGGATCTATATAATACGAAACCTTGCTCTATGATATGAAGTTGAAATCATCATATTTGGTAATATAGTGAATTTTCACGTTTTTCACGTAGTGTGATTTTACGTAAATATATTCGTTTTTACCAATTTCTAAATTTGTTTTTACTAAATATTTCGATACTACTTCATGTTTTCTAACGATATGTGATTTGGCCTTCAAATCTCAGAATTTCGCATAATATTGTATTTTAAGCAAGTTTTTTTGCATTTTGTTTCGTACCAAAAATCATCGAATTTAGCAAAATTTTGACGTGTATCGTCCCCTTTTCCTCTATGTGATATAAATAAAATATCGAATTAGGCAATATTTTGCCGTTTTTCCACGTTTTTGTGAATTTTCAGTTTATTGTTATTAATTTATTAAATATACGATAAAAATGATGCAAACACATAATTGATTAGAAATTACCCCTAAATACTTCATTTTCAATCAACTATTTGTTTCTCTTTAAAATACTGTGTAAGATATTGAAAGGGGAGAAGTTCTGTATTTATTGCATATATCTACGTTTCAGCCGGAATAGAGCGGTTTTACGGGTACATCTTCCATTGTTAATATAAACGGAAAATCAGGAACATTTTAGTTAATTCTAAAGAAAACACATTGATTTTTATCATTTGTATAGGAAACAACATTTATATGTCTTTTCTAGGATCAATATAATACGAAACCTCGCTCTATGATTTGAAGTTAAAATCATCATAATTGGTAATATAGTGACTTTTTTCACGTTTTTCACGTAGTGTGATTTTATGTAAATATATTAGTTTTTACCAAAATTTCGAAACTACTTTATATTTTCTCACGATATGTGATTTGGCCTTCAAATCTCAGAATTCCGCATAATATTGCATTTTTATGCAAGTTTTCTTGCATTTTGTTTTGTCCTAAAAATCATCGAATTTAGCAATATATTGACGTTTATCATCCCCTTTTCCTTTATGTGATTTAAACAAAATTTCATCGAATTAGGCAATGTTTTGCCGTTTTTCTACGTTTTTGAGAATTTTCTGTTTATTGTTATTAATTCATTATATATACGATAAAAATTGTGTAAACACATAATTGATAAGAAATTTACCTTAAATACTTCATTTTCAATAAACTATTTGTTTCTCGTTAAAATACTGAGTAAGGTATTGAAAAGGGGAGAAGTTCTGTTTTTATTGCATATCGACGTTTCAGCCAGAATAGAGCGGTTTTATGGGTAAACATCTTCCATCGTTAATATAAACGGAAAATCAGGAACATTTTAGTTAATTCTAAAGAAAACACATTCATTTTTATCATTTATATAGGAAACTACATTTATATATATCTTTTCTAGGATCTATATAATACGACACCTCGCTTTATGATTTGAAGTTAAAATCATCATAATTGGTAATAAAGTGACTTTTTCACGTAGTGTGATTTTACGTAAATATATTCGCTTCTAGCAAAATTTCGATATTACTGTATGTTTTCTCACGATATGTGATTTGGCCTTTAAATCTCAGAATTTCGCATAATATTGCATTTTTATGCAAGTTTTCTTGCGTTTTGTTTTGTACTAAAATCATCGAATTTAGCAATATTTTGACGTTTATCATCCCCTTTTTCCTTTATGTGATTTAAACAAAATTTCATCGAATTAGGCAATATTTTACCGTTTTTCCACGTTTTTGAGAATTTTCTGTTTATTGTTATTAATTTATTATATATACGATAAAAATTGAGTAAACACATAATTGATTAGAAATTAACCTTAAATACTTCATTTTCAATCAACTATTTATTTCTCCTAAAAATACTGAGTAAGGTATTGAAAAGGGGAGAAGTTCTGTTTTTATTGCATATATCGACATTTCAGCCGGAATAGAGCGGTTTTACGGGTACATCTTCCATCGTTATTATAAACGGAATATCAGGAACATTTTAGTTAGTTCTAAAGAAAACACGTTGGTTTTTATCATTTGTATTGGAAACGACATTTTTATATGTCTTTTCTAGGATCTATATAATACGAAACCTCGCTCTATGATATGAAGTTGAAATCATCATATTTGGTAATAAAGTGAATTTTCACGTTTTTCACGTAGTGTGATTTTACGTAAATATATTCGTTTTTACCAATTTCTAAATTTGTTTTTACTAAATATTTCGATACTACTTCATGTTTTCTAACGATATGTGATTTGGCCTTCAAATCTCAGAATTTCGCATAATATTGTATTTTAAGCAAGTTTTTTTGCATTTTGTTTCGTACCAAAAATCATCGAATTTAGCAAAATTTTGACGTTTATCGTCCCCTTTTCCTCTATGTGATATAAATAAAATATCATCGAATTAGGCAATATTTTGCCGTTTTTCCACGTTTTTGTGAATTTTCAGTTTATTGTTATTAATTCATTAAATATACGATAAAAATGATGCAAACACATAATTGATTAGAAATTACCCTTAAATACTTCATTTTCAATCAACTATTTGTTTCTCTTTAAAATACTGTGTAAGATATTGAAAGGGGAGAAGTTCTGTGTTTATTGCATATATCTACGTTTCAGCCGGAATAGAGCGGTTTTACAGGTACATCTTCCATTGTTAATATAAACGGAAAATCAGGAACATTTTAGTTAATTCTAAAGAAAACACATTGATTTTTATCATTTGTATAGGAAACAACATTTATATGTCTTTTCTAGGATCAATATAATACGAAACCTCGCTCTATGATTTGAAGTTAAAATCATCATAATTGGTAATATAGTGACTTTTTTCACGTTTTTCACGTAGTGTGATTTTATGTAAATATATTAGTTTTTACCAAAATTTCGATACTACTTTATATTTTCTCACGATATGTGATTTGGCCTTCAAATCTCAGAATTCCGCATAATATTGCATTTTTTTGCAAGTTTTCTTGCATTTTGTTTTGTCCTAAAAATCATCGAATTTAGCAATATATTGACGTTTATCATCCCCTTTTCCTTTATGTGATTTAAACAAAATTTCATCGAATTAGGCAATGTTTTGCCGTTTTTCTACGTTTTTGAGAATTTTCTGTTTATTGTTATTAATTCATTATATATACGATAAAAATTGTGTAAACACATAATTGATTAGAAATTTACCTTAAATACTTCATTTTCAATAAACTATTTGTTTCTCGTTAAAATACTGAGTAAGGTATTGAAAAGGGGAGAAGTTCTGTTTTTATTGCATATCGACGTTTCAGCCAGAATAGAGCGGTTTTACGGGTAAACATCTTCCATCGTTAATATAAACGGAAAATCAGGAACATTTTAGTTAATTCTAAAGAAAACACATTCATTTTTATCATTTATATAGGAAACAACATTTATATATATCTTTTCTAGGATCTATATAATACGACACCTCGCTTTATGATTTGAAGTTAAAATCATCATAATTGGTAATAAAGTGACTTTTTCACGTTTTTCACGTAGTGTGATTTTACGTAAATATATTCGCTTCTAGCAAAATTTCGATATTACTGTATGTTTTCTCACGATATGTGATTTGGCCTTTAAATCTCAGAATTTCGCATAATATTGCATTTTTATGCAAGTTTTCTTGCGTTTTGTTTTGTACTAAAATCATCGAATTTAGCAATATTTTGACGTTTATCATCCCCTTTTTCCTTTATGTGATTTAAACAAAATTTCATCGAATTAGGCAATATTTTACCGTTTTTCCACGTTTTTGAGAATTTTCTGTTTATTGTTATTAATTTATTATATATACGATAAAAATTGAGTAAACACATAATTGATTAGAAATTAACCTTAAATACTTCATTTTCAATCAACTATTTATTTCTCGTAAAAATACTGAGTAAGGTATTGAAAGGGGGAGAAGTTCTGCTTTTATTGCATATATCGACATTTCAGCCGGAATAGAGCGGTTTTACGGGTACATCTTCCATTGTTATTATAAACGGAATATCAGGAACATTTTAGTTAGTTCTAAAGAAAACACATTGGTTTTTATCATTTGTATTGGAAACAACATTTTTATGTCTTTTCTAGGATCCATATAATACGAAACCTCGCTTTATGATTTGAAGTTAAAATCATCATAATTGTTAATAAAGTGACTTTTTCACGTAGTGTGATTTTACGTAAATATATTCGCTTCTACCAAAATTTCGATACTACTGTATGTTTTCTCACGATATGTGATTTGGCCTTTAAATCTCAGAATTTCGCATAATATTGCATTTTTATGCAAGTTTTCTTGCGTTTTGTTTTGTACTAAAATCATCGAATTTAGCAATATTTTGACGTTTATCATCCCCTTTTTCCTTTATGTAATTTAAACAAAATTTCATCGAATTAGGCAATATTTTACCGTTTTTCCACGTTTTTGAGAATTTTCTGTTTATTGTTATTAATTCATTATATATACGATAAAAATTGTGTAAACACATAATTGATTAGAAATTAACCTTAAATACTTCATTTTCAATCAACTATTTATTTCTCGTTAAAATACTGAGTAAGGTATTGAAAAGGGGAGAAGTTCTGTTTTTATTGCATATATCGACATTTCAGCCGGAATAGAGCGGTTTTACGGGTACATCTTCCATTCTTATTATAAACGGAAAATCAGGAATTTTAGTTAATTCTAAAGAAAACACATTCATTTTTAACATTTGTATAGGAAACAACATTTGTATATGTCTTTTCTAGGATCTATATAATACGAAACCTCGCTTTATGATTTGTAGTTAAAATCATCATAATTGGTAATAAAGTGACTTTTTTCACGTAGTGTGATTTTATGTAAATAAAATTCTTCTACCAAAATTTCGATACTACTGTATGTTTTCTCACGATATGTGATTTTGCCTTTAAATCTCAGAATTTCGCATAATATTGCATTTTTATGCAAGTTTTCTTGCATTTTGTTTTGTACTAAAATCATCGAATTTAGCAATATTTTGACCCTATCATCCCCTTTTTCCTTTATGTGATTTAAACAAAATTTTATCGAATTAGGCAATGTTTTGCCGTTTTTCCACGTTTTTGAGAATTTTCTGTTTATTGTTATTAATTCATTATATATACGATAAAAATTGAGCAAACACATAATTGATTAGAAATTAACCTTAAATACTTCATTTTCAATCAACTATTTGTTTCTCGTTAAAATACTGAGTAAGGTATTGAAAAGGGGAGAAGTTGTGTTTTTATTGCATATATCGACATTTTAGCCGGAATAGAGCGGTTTTACGGGTACATCTTCCATTGTTATTATAAACGGAATATCAGGAACATTTTAGTTAGTTCTAAAGAAAACACATTGGTTTTTATCATTTGTATTGGAAACAACATTTTTATATGTCTTTTCTAGGATCTATATAATACGAAACCTCGCTCTATGATATGAAGTTGAAATCATCATATTTGGTAATATAGTGAATTTTCACGTTTTTCACGTAGTGTGATTTTACGTAAATATATTCGTTTTTACCAATTTCTAAATTTGTTTTTACTAAATATTTCGATACTACTTCATGTTTTCTAACGATATGTGATTAGGCCTTCAAATCTCAGAATTTCGCATAATATTGTATTTTAAGCAAGTTTTTTTGCATTTTGTTTCGTACCAAAAATCATCGAATTTAGCAAAATTTTGACGTTTATCGTCCCCTTTTCCTCTATGTGATATAAATAAAATATCATCGAATTTGGCAATATTTTGCCGTTTTTCCACGTTTTTGTGAATTTTCAGTTTATTATTATTAATTTATTAAATATACAATAAAAATGATGCAAACACATCATTGATTAGAAATTAACCTTAAATACTTCATTTAGTCAACTATTTGTTTCTCTTTAAAATACTGAGCAAGATATTGAAAGGGGAGAAGTTCTGTGTTTATTGCATATATCTACGTTTCAGCCGGAATAGACCGGTTTTACGGGTACATCTTCCATTGTTAATATAAATGGAAAATCAGGAACATTTTGTTAATTCTAAAGAAAACACATTGATTTTTATCATTTGTATAGGCAACAACATTTATATGTCTTTTCTAGGATCTATATAATACGAAACCTCGCTTTATGATTTGAAGTTAAAATCATCATAATTGGTAATATAGTAACTTTTTTCACGTAGTGTGATTTTACGTAAATATATTCGTTTTTACCAAAATTTCGATATTACTTTATATTTTCTCACGATATGTGATTTGGCCTTCAAATCTCAGAATTTCGCATAATATTGCATTTTTATGCAAGTTTTCTTGCATTTTGTTTTGTACTAAAAATCATCGAATTTAGCAATATATTGATGTTTATCATCCCCTTTTCCTTTATGTGATTTAAACAAAATTTCATCGAATTAGGCAATGTTTTGCCGTTTTTCTACGTTTTTCAGAATTTTCTGTTTATTGTTATTAATTCATTATATATACGATAAAAATTATGTAAACACATAATTGATTAGAAATTTACCTTAAATACTTCATTTTCAATCAACTATTTGTTTCTCGTTAAAATACTGAGTAAGGTATTGAAAAGGGGAGAAGTTCTGTTTTTATTGTGTATATCGACATTTCAGCCAAAATAGAGCGGTTTTACGGGTACATCTTCCATTGTTATTATAAACGGAATATCAGGAACATTTTAGTTAGTTCTAAAGAAAGCACATTGGTTTTTATCATTTGTATTGGAAACAACATTTTTATATGTCTTTTCTAGGATCTATATAAAACGAAACCTCGCTCTATGATATAAAGTTGAAATCATCATATTTGGAAATATAGTGACTTTTCACGTTTTTCACGTAGTGTGATTTTACGTAAATATATTCGTTTTTACCAATTTCTAAATTTCTTTTTACTAAATATTTCGATACTACTTCATGTTTTCTCACGATATGTGATTTGGCCTTCAAATCTCTGAATTTCACATAATATTGTATTTTAAGCAAGTGTTTTTGCATTTTGTTTCGTACCAAAAATCATCGAATTTAGCAAAAATTTGACGTTTATAGTCCCCTTTTCCTATATGTGATATAAATAAAATATCATCGAATTAGGCAATATTTTGCCGTTTTTCCACGTTTTTGTGAATTTTCAGTTTATTGTTATTAATTCATTAAATATACGATAAAAATGATGCAAACACATAATTGATTAGAAATTAACCTTAAATACTTCATTTTCAATCAACTATTTGTTTCTCTTTAAAATACCTAGTAAGATATTGAAAGGGGAGAAGTTCTGTGTTTATTGCATATATCTACGTTTCAGCCGGTGTAGAGCAGTTTTACGAGTACATCTTCCATTGTTAATATAAACGGAAAATCAGGAACATTTTAGTAAATTCTAAAGAAAACACATTGATTTTTATCATTTGTATAGGAAACAACATTTATATGTCTTTTCTAGGATCTATATAATACGAAACCTCGCTTTATGATTTGAAGTTAAAAATCGTCATAATTGGTAATATAGTGACTTTTTTCACGTTTTATACGTAGTGTGATTTTACGTAAATATATTCGTTTTTACCAAAATTTCGATACTACTTTATAATTTCTCACGATATGTGATTTGGCCTTCAAATCTCAGAATTTCGCATAATATTGCATTTTTATGCAAGTTTTCTTGCATTTTGTTTTGTACTAAAAATCATCGAATTTAGCAAAATTTTGACGTTTATAGTCCCCTTTTCCTCTATGTGATATAAATAAAATATCATCGAATTATGCAATATTTTGCCGTTTTTCCACGTTTTTGTGAATTTTCAGTTTATTGTTATTAACTCATTAAATATACGATAAAAATGATGCAAACACATAATTGATTAGAAATTAACATTAAATACTTCATTTTCAATCAACTATTTGTTTCTTGTTAAAATACCTAGTAAGATATTGAAAGGGGAGAAGTTCTGTGTTTATTGCATATATCTACGTTTCAGCCGGTATAGAGCGATTTTACGAGTACATCTTCCATTGTTAATATAAACGGAAAATCAGGAACATTTTAGTTAATTCTAAAGAAAACACATTGATTTTTATCATTTGTATAGGAAACAACATTTATATGTCTTTTCTAGGATCTATATAATACGAAACCTCGCTTTATGATTTGAAGTTAAAAATCATCATAATTGGTAATATAGTGACTTTTTCACGTTTTATACGTAGTGTGATTTTACGTAAATATATTCATTTTTACCAAAATTTCGATACTACTTTATAATTTCTCACGATATGTGATTTGGCCTTCAAATCTCAGAATTTCGCATAATATTGCATTTTTATGCAAGTTTTCTTGCATTTTGTTTTGTACTAAAAATCATCGAATTTAGCAATATATTGACGTTTATCATCCCCTTTTCCTTTTTGTGAATTAAACAAAATTTCATCGAATTAGGCAATGTTTTGCCGTTTTTCCACGTTTTTGAGAATTTTCTGTTTATTGTTATTAATTCATTATATATACGATGAAAATTGTGTAAACACATAATTGATTAGAAATTAACCTTAAATACTTCATTTTCAATCAACTATTTGTTTCTCGTTAAAATACTGAGTAAGGTATTGAAAAGGGGAGAAGTTCTGTTTTTATTGCATATATCGACGTTTCAGCCGGAATTGATCGGTTTTACAGGTACATCTTCCATCGTTAATATAAACGGAAAATCAGGAACATTTTAGTTAATTCTAAAGAAAACACATTCATTTTTATCATTTGTATAGGAAACAACATTTATATATGTCTTTTCTAGGATCTATATAATACGAAACCTCGCTTTATGATTTGAAGCTAAAATCATCATAATTGGTAATAAAGTGACTTTTCACGTTTTTCACGTAGTGTGATTTTACGTAAATATATTCGCTTCTACCAAAATTTCGATACTACTGTATGTTTTCTCACGATATGTGATTTGGCCTTTAAATCTCAGAATTTTGCATAATATTGCATTTTTATGCAAGTTTTCTTGCGTTTTGTTTTGTACTAAAATCATCGAATTTAGCAATATTTTGACGTTTATCATCCCCTTTTTCCTTTATGTGATTTAAACAAAATTTCATCGAATTAGGCAATATTTTACCGTTTTTCCACGTTTTTGAGAATTTTCTGTTTATTGTTATTAATTCATTATATATACGATAAAAATTGTGTAAGCACATAATTGATTAGAAATTAACCTTAAATACTTCATTTTCAATCAACTATTTATTTCTCGTTAAAATACTGAGTAAGGTATTGAAAAGGGGAGAAGTTCTGTTTTTATTGCATATATCGACATTTCAGCCGGAATAGAGCGCTTTTACGGGTACATCTTCCATTGTTATTATAAACGGAATATCAGGAACATTTTAGTTAGTTCTAAAGAAAACACATTGGTTTTTATTATTTGTATTGAAAACAACATTTTTATATGTCTTTTCTAGGATCTTTATAATACCTATCCTCCCTCTATGATATAAAGTTGAAATCATCATATTTGGTAATATAGTGACTTTTCACGTTTTTCACGTAGTGTGATTTTCGTAAATATATTCGTTTTTACCATTTTCGAAATTTCTTTTTACTAAATATTTCGATACTACTTCATGTTTTCTCACGATATGTGATTTGGCCTTCAAATCTCAGAATTTCGCATAATATTGTATTTTAAGCAAGTTTTTTTGCATTTTGTTTCGTACCAAAAATCATCGAATTTAGCAAAATTTTGACGTTTATAGTCCCCTTTTCCTCTATGTGATATAAATAAAAAATCATCGAATTAGGCAATATTTTGCCGTTTTTCCACGTTTTTGTGAATTTTCAGTTTATTGTTATTAATTCATTAAAAATATGATAAAATTGATGCATACACATAATTGATTAGAAATTAGCCTTAAATACTTCATTTTAAATGAACTATTTGTTTCTTGTTAAAATACCTAGTAAGATATTGAAAGGGGAGAAGTTCTGTGTTTATTGCATATATCTACGTTTCAGCCGGTATAGAGCGGTTTTACGAGTACATCTTCCATTGTTAATATAAACGGAAAATCAGGAACATTTTAGTTAATTCTAAAGAAAACACATTGATTTTTATCATTTGTATATTAAACAACATTTATATGTCTTTTCTAGGATCTATAGAATACGAAACCTCGCTTTATGATTTGAAGTTAAAAATCATCATAATTGGTAATATAGTGACTTTTTTCACGTTTTATACGTAGTGTGATTTTACGTAAATATATTCATTTTTACCAAAATTTCGATACTACTGTATGTTTTCTCACGATATGTGATTTTGCCTTTAAATCTCAGAATTTCGCATAATATTGCATTTTATGCAAGTTTTCTTGCATTTTGTTTTGTACTAAAATCATCGAATTTAGCAATATTTTGACCCTATCATCCCCTTTTTCCTTTATGTGATTTAAACAAAATTTTATCGAATTAGGCAATGTTTTGCCGTTTTTCCACGTTTTTGAGAATTTTCTGTTTATTGTTATTAATTCATTATATATACGATAAAAATTGAGCAAACACATAATTGATTAGAAATTAACCTTAAATACTTCATTTTCAATCAACTATTTGTTTCTCGTTAAAATACTGAGTAAGGTATTGAAAAGGGGAGAAGTTCTGTTTTTATTGCATATATCGACATTTCAGCCGGAATAGAGCGGTTTTACGGGTACATCTTCCATTGTTATTATAAACGGAATATCAGGAACATTTTAGTTAGTTCTAAAGAAAACACATTGGTTTTTATCATTTGTATTGGAAACAACATTTTTATATGTCTTTTCTAGGATCTTTATAATATGTAACCTCGCTCTATAATATGAAGTTGAAATCATCATATTTGGTAATATAGTGACTTTTCACGTTTTTCACGTAGTGTGATTTTCGTAAATATATTCGTTTTTACCAATTTCTAAAATTCGTTTTACTAAATATTTCGATATTACATCATGTTTTCTCACGATATGTGATTTGGCCTTCAAATCTCAGAATTTCGCATAATATTGTATTTTAAGCAAGTTTTTTTTCATTTTGTTTCGTACCAAAAATCATCGAATTTAGCAAAATTTTGACGTTTATAGTCCCCTTTTCCTCTATGTGATATAAATAAAATATCATCGAATTAGGCAATATTTTGCCGTTTTTTCCACGTTTTTGTGAATTTTCAGTTTATTATTAGTAATTTATTAAATATACAATAAAAATGATGCAAACACATAATTGATTAGAAATTAACCTTAAATACTTCATTTTCAATCAACTATTTGTTTCTCTTTAAAATACCTAGTAAGATATTGAAAGGGTAGAAGTTCTGTGTTTATTGCATATATCTACGTTTCAGCCGGAATAGAGCGGTTTTACGAGTACATCTTCCATTGTTAATATAAACGGAAAATCAGGAACATTTTAGTTAATTCTAAAGAAAACACATTGATTTTTATCATTTGTATAGGAAACAACATTTATATGTCTTTTCTAGGATCAATATAATAGGAAACCTCGCTTTATGATTTGAAGTTAAAAATCATCATAATTGGTAATATAGTGACTTTTTTTCACGTTTTAGACGTAGTGTGATTTTACGTAAATATATTCGTTTTTACCAAAATTTCATTACTACTTTATAATTTCTCACGATATGTGATTTGGCCTTCAAATCTCAGAATTTCGCATAATATTGCATTTTTATGCAAGTTTTCTTGCATTTTGTTTTGTACTAAAAACCATCGAATTTAGCAATATATTGACGTTTATCATCCCCTTTTCCTTTTTGTGATTTAAACAAAATTTCAAGGAATTAGGCAATGTTTTGCCGTTTTTCCACGTTTTTGAGAATTTTCTGTTTATTGTTATTAATTCATTATATATACGATAAAAATTGTGTAAACACATAATTGATTAGAAATTAACCTTAAATACTTCATTTTCAATCAACTATTTGTTTCTCGTTAAAATACTGAGTAAGGTATTGAAAAGGGGAGAAGTTCTGTTTTTATTGCATATATCGACGTTTCAGCCGAAATAGAGCGGTTTTACACTTACATCTTCCATCGTTATTATAAACAGAATATCAGGAACATTTTAGTTATTTCTAAAGAAAACACATTGGTTTTATCATTTATATTGGAAACAACATTTTTACATGTCTTTTCTTGGATCTATATAATACGAAACATCGCTCTATGATTTGAAGTTAAAATCATCATATTTGGTAATATAGTGACTTTTCACATTTTTCACGTAGTATGATTTTACGTAAAAATATTCGTGTTTACCAATTTCTAAATTTCTTTTTACTAAATATTTCGATACTACTTCATGTTTTCTCACGATATGTGATTTGGCCTTCAAATCTCAGAATTCGAATAATATTGTATATAAGCAAGTTTTTTTGCATTTTGTTTCGTACTAAAAATAATTGTATTTAGCAAACTTTTGACGTTTATGATCACTTTTTCCTCTGTGTTATATAAACGAAATATCATCGAATTAGGCAATATTTTGCCGTTTTTCCACGTTTTTGTGAATTTGCAGTTTATTGCTATTAATTTATTATATGTACGATAAAAATGATGCAAAAACATAATTGATTAGAAATAAACCTTAAATACTTCATTTTCAATCAACTATTTGTTTCTTGTTAAAATACTGAGTAAGATATTGAAAAGGGGAGAAGTTCGGTTTTTATTGCATATATCGACGATTCAGCCGGATTAGAGCGGTTTTACGTGTACATCTTCCAAAGGTAATATAAATGGAAAAACATGAACATTTTAGTTATTTCTAATGAAAACACATTGGTTTTTATCATTTGTATTGGAAACAACATTTTATATGTTTTTTTCTAGGATCTAAATATTACGACACCTCGGTTTATGATTTGAAGAAAAAATCCTCAAATTTGGTAATATAGGGACATTTTTTGCGTTTTTCACGTAGTGTGACTTTACGTAAATATATTCGTTTTTACCAATATTTCGATACTACTTCATGTTTTCTCACGATATGTGATTTGTCCTTCAAATCTCATAATTTCGCATAATATTGCATTTTAAGCAAGTTTTCTTGCATTTTCTTTTGTGCTAAAAATCATCGAATATAGCAATATTTTGACGTGTATCATCCCCTTTTCCTTTATGTGATGTAAACAAAATATCATAGAATTAGGGAATATTTTGCCGTTTTTCCACGTTTTTGTGAATTTTCAGTTTATAGTCATTAATTCATTACATATAAGATAAAATTGTGCAAACACATAATTGATTAGAAATTAACCTTAAATACTTCATTTTCAATCAACT
Organism: Procambarus clarkii; assembly: GCF_040958095.1. Taxonomy (NCBI): domain Eukaryota; kingdom Metazoa; phylum Arthropoda; class Malacostraca; order Decapoda; family Cambaridae; genus Procambarus; species Procambarus clarkii. The sequence goes on from NC_091164.1 coordinate 13,676,705, forward strand.
ATTTGTTTCTCGTTAAAATACTGAGTAAGGTATTGAAAAGGGGAGAAGTTCTGTTTTTATTGCATATATCGACGTTTCAGCCGGGATAGAGCGGTTTTACAGGTCCATCTTCCATCGTTAATATCAACGGAAAATCAGGAACATTTTAGTTTATTCTAAAGAAAACACATTGATTTTTATCATTTGTATTGGAACAACATTTATATCTAGAACAACATCTAGGATATAAATAATACAAAACCTCGCTTTATGATTTGAAGTTAAAATCATCATATTTGGCAATATAGTGACTTTTTCACTTTTTTCACGTAGTGTGATTTTACGTAAATATATTCGTTTTTACCAATTTCTAAATTTCTTTTTACTAAATATTTCGATACTACTTCATGTTTTCTAACGATATGTGATTTGGCCTTCAAATCTCAGAATTTCGCATAATTGTATTTTAAGCAAGGTTTTTGCATTTTGTTTCGTACCAAAAATCATCGAATTTAGCAAAATTTTGACGTTTATAGTCCCCTTTTCCTCTATGTGATATAAATAAAATATCATCGAATTAGGCAATATTTTGCCGTTTTTCCACGTTTTTGTGAATTTTCAGTTTATTGTTATTAATTTATTAAATATACGATAAAAATGATGCAAACACATAATTGATTAGAAATTACCCTTAAATACTTCATTTTCAATCAACTATTTGTTTCTCTTTAAAATACTGTGTAAGATATTGAAAGGGGAGAAGTTCTGTGTTTATTGCATATATCTACGTTTCAGCCAGAATAGAGTGGTTTTACGGGTACATCTTCCATTGTTAATATAAACGGAAAATCAGGAACATTTTAGTTAATTCTAAAGAAAACACATTGATTTTTATCATTTGTATAGGAAACAACATTTATATGTCTTTTCTAGGATCTATATAATACGAAACCTCGCTTTATGATTTGAAGTTAAAAATCATCATAATTGGTAATATAGTGACTTTTTTCACGTAGTGTGATTTTACGTAAATATATTCGTTTTTACCAAAATTTCGATACTACTTTATAATTTCTCACGATATGTGATTTGGCCTTCAAATCTCAGAATTTCGCATAATATTGCATTTTTATGCAAGTTTTCTTGCATTTTGCTTTGTACTAAAAATCATCGAATTTAGCAATATATTGACGTTTATCATCCCCTTTTCCTTTTGTGATTTAAACAAAATTTCAAGGAATTTGGCAATGTTTTGCCGTTTTTCAACGTTTTTGAGAATTTTCTGTTTATTGTTATTAATTTATTATATATACGATAAAAATTGTGTAAACACATAATTGATTAGAAATTAACCTTAAATACTTCATTTTCAATCAACTATTTGTTTCTCGTTAAAATACTGAGTAAGGTATTGAAAAGGGGAGAAGTTCTGTTTTTATTGCATATATCGACGTTTCAGCCGAAATAGAGCGGTTTTACACTTACATCTTCCATCGTTATTATAAACAGAATATCAGGAACATTTTAGTTATTTCTAAAGAAAACACATTGGTTTTATCATTTTATATTGGAAACAACATTTTTACATGTCTTTTCTTGGATCTATATAATACGAAACATCGCTCTATGATTTGAAGTTAAAATCATCATATTTGGTAATATAGTGACTTTTCACATTTTTCACGTAGTATGATTTTACGTAAAAATATTCGTGTTTACCAATTTCTAAATTTCTTTTTACTAAATATTTCGATACTACTTCATGTTTTCTCACGATATGTGATTTGGCCTTCAAATCTCAGAATTTCGAATAATATTGTATATAAGCAAGTTTTTTTGCATTTTGTTTCGTACTAAAAATAATTGTATTTAGCAAACTTTTGACGTTTATGATCACTTTTTCCTCTGTGTTATATAAACGAAATATCATCGAATTAGGCAATATTTTGCCGTTTTTCACGTTTTTGTGAATTTGCAGTTTATTGCTATTAATTTATTATATGTACGATAAAAATGATGCAAAAACATAATTGATTAGAAATAAACCTTAAATACTTCATTTTCAATCAACTATTTGTTTCTTGTTAAAATACTGAGTAAGATATTGAAAAGGGGAGAAGTTCGGTTTTTATTGCATATATCGACGATTCAGCCGGATTAGAGCGGTTTTACGTGTACATCTTCCAAAGGTAATATAAATGGAAAAACATGAACATTTTAGTTATTTCTAATGAAAACACATTGGTTTTATCATTTGTATTGGAAACAACATTTTTATATGTTTTTTCTAGGATCTAAATATTACGACACCTCGGTTTATGATTTGAAGAAAAAATCCTCAAATTTGGTAATATAGGGACATTTTTTGCGTTTTTCACGTAGTGTGACTTTACGTAAATATATTCGTTTTTTACCAATATTTCGATAACTACTTCATGTTTTCTCACGATATGTGATTTGTCCTTCAAATCTCATAATTTCGCATAATATTGCATTTAAGCAAGTTTTCTTGCATTTTCTTTTGTGCTAAAAATCATCGAATATAGCAATATTTTGACGTGTATCATCCCCTTTTCCTTTATGTGATGTAAACAAAATATCATAGAATTAGGGAATATTTTGCCGTTTTTCCACGTTTTTGTGAATTTTCAGTTTATAGTCATTAATTCATTACATATAAGATAAATTGTGCAAACACATAATTGATTAGAAATTAACCTTAAATACTTCATTTTCAATCAACTATTGTTTCTCGTTAAAATACTGAGTAAGGTATTGAAAAGGGGAGAAGTTCTGTTTTTATTGCATATATCGACGTTTCAGCCGGGATAGAGCGGTTTACAGGTCCATCTTCCATCGTTAATATCAACGGAAAATCAGGAACATTTTAGTTTATTCTAAAGAAAACACATTGATTTTTATCATTTGTATTGGAACAACATTATATCTAGAACAACATCTAGGATATAAATAATACAAAACCTCGCTTTATGATTTGAAGTTAAAATCATCATATTTGGCAATATAGTGACTTTTTCACTTTTTTCACGTAGTGTGATTTTACGTAAATATATTCGTTTTTACCAATTTCTAAATTTCTTTTTACTAAATATTTCGATACCTACTTCATGTTTTCTAACGATATGTGATTTGGCCTTCAAATCTCAGAATTTCGCATAATTGTATTTTAAGCACGGTTTTTGCATTTTGTTTCGTACCAAAAATCATCGAATTTTAGCAAAATTTTGACGTTTATAGTCCCCTTTTCCCTCTATGTGATATAAATAAAATATCATCGAATTAGGCAATATTTTGCCGTTTTCCACGTTTTTGTGAATTTTCAGTTTATTGTTATTAATTTATTAAATATACGATAAAAATGATGCAAACACATAATTGATTAGAAATTACCCTTTAAAACTTCATTTTCAATCAACTATTTGTTTCTCTTTAAAATACCTGTGTAAGATATTGAAAGGGGAGAAGTTCTGTGTTTATTGCATATATCTACGTTTCAGCCAGAATAGAGTGGTTTTACGGGTACATCTTCCATTGTTAATATAACGGAAAATCAGGAACATTTTAGTTAATTCTAAAGAAAACACATTGATTTTTATCATTTGTATAGGAAACAACATTTATATGTCTTTTCTAGGATCTATATAATACGAAAACCTCGCTTTATGATTTGAAGTTAAAAATCATCATAATTGGTAATATAGTGACTTTTTTCACGTAGTGTGATTTACGTAAATATATTCGTTTTTACCAAAATTTCGATACTACTTTATAATTTCTCACGATATGTGATTTGGCCTTCAAATCTCAGAATTTCGCATAATATTGCATTTTTATGCAAGTTTCTTGCATTTTGCTTTGTACTAAAAATCATCGAATTAGCAATATATTGACGTTTATCATCCCCTTTTCCTTTTTGTGATTTAACAAAAATTTCAAGGAATTTGGCAATGTTTTGCCGTTTTCAACGTTTTTTGAGAATTTTCTGTTTATTGTTATTAATTTATTATATATACGATAAAAATTGTGTAAACACATAATTGATTAGAAATTAACCTTAAATACTTCATTTTCAATCAACTATTTGTTTCTCGTTAAAATACTGAGTAAGGTATTGAAAAGGGGAGAAGTTCTGTTTTTATTGCATATATCGACGTTTCAGCCGAAATAGAGCGGTTTTACAGGTACATCTTCCATCGTTATTATAAACAGAATATCAGGAACATTTTAGTTATTTCTAAAGAAAACACATTGGTTTTATCATTTATATTGGAAACGACATTTTTACATGTCTTTTCTTGGACCTATATAATACGAAACATCGCTCTATGATTTGAAGTTAAAATCATCATATTTGGTAATATAGTGACTTTTCACATTTTTCACGTAGTATGATTTTACGTAAATATATTCGTTTTTACCAATTTCTAAATTTCTTTTTACTAAATATTTCGATACTACTTCATGTTTTCTCACGATATGTGATTTGGCCTTCAAATCTCAGAATTTCGAATAATATTGTATATAAGCAAGTTTTTTTGCATTTTGTTTCGTACTAAAAATCATTGTATTTAGCAAACTTTTGACGTTTATGATCACTTTTTCCTCTGTGTTATATAAACAAAATATCATCGAATTAGGCAATATTTTGCCGTTTTTCCACGTTTTTGTGAATTTGCATTTATTGCTATTAATTTATTATATGTACGATAAAAATGATGCAAAAACATAATTGATTAGAAATAAACCTTAAATACTTCATTTTCAATCAACTATTTGTTTCTTGTTAAAATACTGAGTAGGATATTGAAAGGGGGAGAAGTTCGGTTTTTATTGTATATATCGACGATTCAGCCGGATTAGAGCGGTTTTACGTGTACATCATCCAACAGTAATATAAATGGAAAAACATGAACATTTTAGTTATTTCTAATGAAAACACATTGGTTTTTATCATTTGTATTGGAAACAACATTTTTATATGTTTTTTCTAGGATCTAAATATTACGACACCTCGGTTTATGATTTGAAGAAAAAATCCTCAAATTTGGTAATATAGGGACTTTTTTCACGTTTTTCACGTAGTGTGACTTTACGTAAATATATTCGTTTTTACCAATATTTCGATACTACTTCATGTTTTCTCACGATATGTGATTTGTCCTTCAAATCTCATAATTTCGCATAATATTGCATTTTTAAGCAAGTTTTCTTGCATTTTCTTTTGTGCTAAAAATCATCAAATATAGCAATATTTTGACGTGTATCATCCCCTTTTCCTTTATGTGATGTAAACAAAATATCATAGAATTAGGGAATATTTTGCCGTTTTTCCACGTTTTTGTGAATTTTCAGTTTATAGTTATTAATTCATTACATATAAGATAAAAATGATGCGAACACATAATTGATTAGAAATTAACCTTAAATACTTCATTTTGAATGAAATATTTGTTTCTCATTAAAATACTGTGTAAGATATTGAAAGGGGAGAAGTTCTGTGTTTATTGCATATCTATGTTTCAGCCGGAATAGAGCGGTTTTACGGGTACATCTTCCATTGTTAATATAAACGGAAAATCAGGAACATTTTAGTTAATTCTAAAGAAAACACATTGATTTTTATCATTTGTATAGGAACGACATTTATATGTCTTTTCTAGGATCTATATAATACGAAACCTCGCTTTATGATTTGAAGTTAAAATCATCATTATTGGTAATATAGTGATTTTTTACGTTTTTCACGTAGTGTGATTTTACGTAAATATATTCGTTTTTACCAAAATTTCGATACTACTTTATATTTTCTCATGATATGTGATTTGGCCTTCAAATCTCAGAATTTCGCATAATATTGCATTTTTATGCAAGTTTTCTTGCATTTTGTTTTGTCCTAAAAATCATCGAATTTAGCAATATATTGACGTTTATCATCCCCTTTTCCTTTATGTGATTTAAACAAAATTTCATCGAATTAGGCAATGTTTTGCCGTTTTTCTACGTTTTTGAGAATTTTCTGTTTATTGTTATTAATTCATTATATATACGATAAAAATTGTGTAAACACATAATTGATTAGAAATTTACCTTAAATACTTCATTTTCAATAAACTATTTGTTTCTCGTTAAAATACTGAGTAAGGTTTTGAAAAGGGGAGAAGTTCTGTATTTATTGCATATCGACGTTTCAGCCGAAATAGATCGGTTTTACAGGTACATCTTCCATCGTTAATATAAACGGAAAATCAGGAACATTTTAGTTAATTCTAAAGAAAACACATTCATTTTTATCATTTGTATAGGAAACAACATTTATATATGTCTTTTCTAGGATCTATATAATACGAAACCTCGCTTTATGATTTGAAGTTAAAATCATCATAATTGGTAATAAAGTGACTTTTTTCACGTAGTGTGATTTTACGTAAATATATTCGCTTCTACCAAA
>NC_091164.1:13683652-13701152 GCF_040958095.1 Procambarus clarkii
TAACCTGCATACCATGCAAGCTGATGGAGAAGATTGTGCGAAAAAAACTAGTGGAGCATCTGGAGCGAAGGAACTTTGTAACACAGCATCAACATGGGTTCAGGGATGGCAGGTCCTGCCTCACAGGGTTACTTGAATTCTACGACCAGGCAACAAAAATAAGGCAAGAAAGAGAAGGGTGGGCAGACTGCATATTTTTGGATTGTCAGAAAGCCTTTGATACAGTGCCACACAAGAGGCTAGTGCGAAAGTTGGAGATGCAGGCTGGAGTGAGAGGGAAGGTACTCCGGTGGATAGAGGAATACCTAAGCAACAGGAGACAACGAGTCTGTGTGAGGGGTGAGGTCTCAGATTGGCGAGACGTCACAAGTGGAGTCCCGCAGGGGTCAGTCCTTGGACCTATACTGTTTCTGGTATATGTAAATGATCTCCCAGAGGGTATAGATTCGTTCCTCTCAATGTTTGCCGACGATGCAAAAATTATGAGGAGGATTGAAACAGAGGATGATAGTAGGAGGCTACAAGATGACCTGGATAGACTGAGTGAATGGTCCAACAAATGGCTGTTGAAGTTCAACCCGAGTAAATGCAAAGTAATGAAACTAGGCAGTGGAAACAGGAGGCCAGGCACAGGATACAGAATAGGAGATGAAGTACTTAATGAAACAGACAGAGAGAAAGATCTAGGAGTTGATATCACACCAAACCTGTCTCCTGAAGCCCACATAAAGAGAATAACGTCTGCGGCATATGCGAGGCTGGCTAACATCAGAACGGCGTTCAGGAACCTGTGTAAGGAATCATTCAGAATCTTGTACACCACATATGTAAGACCAATCCTGGAGTATGCGGCCCCAGCATGGAGCCCGTACCTTGTCAAGCACAAGACGAAGCTGGAAAAAGTCCAAAGGTATGCTACTAGACTAGTCCCAGAACTAAGAGGCATGAGTTATGAGGAAAGGCTGCGGGAAATGCACCTCACGACACTGGAAGACAGAAGAGTAAGGGGGGACATGATCACAACCTACAAAATCCTCAGGGGAATCGACCGGGTAAACAAGGACGAACTTTTCAACACTGGTGGGACGCGAACAAGGGGACACAGGTGGAAGCTGAGTACCCAAATGAGCCACAGAGACGTTAGAAAGAACTTTTTCAGTGTCAGAGTAGTTAGCAAATGGAATGCATTAGGAAGTGATGTGGTGGAGGCTGACTCCATTCACAGTTTCAAATGTAGATATGATAGAGCCCAATAGGCTCAGGAATCTGTACACCAGTTGATTGACGGTTGAGAGGCGGGACCAAAGAGCCAGAGCTCAACCCCCGCAAGCACAATTAGGTGACAATTAGGTGAGTACACACACACACACACACACACACACACACACACTCACACTCACACGCACACACACTCACACACACACACACACACACACATACACACACACACACACACACACACACACACACACACACACACACACACACACACACACACTCACACTCACACACACTCACACACACACACACACACACACACACACACACACACACACACACACACACACACACACACACACACACACACACACACACACACACACACACACACACACATTATTGACATTAGACGTTATTGACAGGAATTTCCTAACAAAGCATATGAAAGAAGATACTAGGGAAAGAGGAGGGGATACGCCCAGCCTATTAGATCTCATTATCACTCAGAATGTAGAAGACATCGAGCAGTTGGAACATGAAATACCACTAGGAGCTAGTGACCATTGTGTCCTAGTCTTTGACTACATGATGGAGCTTAAAATTGTGACCAAAGGACAAGAGGTCCGGGAAAGGAGACTTGATTACAGAAAAGGGGACTACAGAAGGATAAGGGACTACCTGGGAGAAGTGCAGTGGGAGGAAGAACTTAGAGGAAAAACAGTGCAAGGTATGATGAACCAAGTCATATTGAAATGCAAGGAGGCTGAAGATAGATTTATTCCAACAATAAAGGAAAAAAGCAGGAGGGAATATAATAACCCATGGTTTAATAGACAGTGTCAGGAAGCAAAGGTGAGAAGCAGGAGGGAGTGGAGGAAGTACAGAAGACAAAGGACAGAGGACAACAGGATTAGATGTAACAGAGCTAGGAATGATTACATTAACATAAGACGAGTGTCGGAAAGAAATTATGAGAACGATATTGCAGTCAAAGCGAAAAAGCAACCAAAATTACTACATAGCCATATAAGAAGGAAGATGTCGGTAAATGACCAAGTGACAAGACTGAGGAAAACAGAAGGGGCATATACAGAAAGCGACAAGGAAATCTGCGAGGTACTGAATGCAAAATTCCATGGAGTGTTCACAACCGAGCCTGAGCAGATCCCATTGTTAGAAGAGATTACCCAAGATGAAAGACTATCAGATATAGAGGTGACAGCAGAGGATGTAATGAAACAGTTGACAACACTGGATGCAAATAAAGCTGTTGGACCAGACAAAGTATCACCGTGGATACTTAAAGAGGCAGCGCAGGCTCTCAGCGTGCCTCTGGCAATGATCTTTAATGAGTCACTTATGTCGGGAGAATTGCCCAGTTGCTGGAAGGAGGCAAATGTCGTACCGATTTTCAAAAAGGGTCATAGGGAGGAGGCACTTAACTACAGACCCGTATCACTGACAAGCATCCCCTGCAAAATACTTGAAAGAATAATTAGGCTAAGACTTGTTGAGCACCTGGAGAGCATTGGGTTTGTAAACAAGCACCAACATGGGTTCTGGACAGAGAAATCATGCCTAACAAACCTTTTAGAATTCTATGATAAAGTAACAAGGATAAGGCAGGACAGAGAAGGCTGGGCAGACTGCATATTTCTTGACTGCCAAAAGGCCTTTGATACGGTACCGCACATGAGACTGCTATACAAACTTGAGAGGCAGGCAGGAGTAAACGGAAAGGCCCTAGTATGGGTGAAGAACTACCTAACAGGAAGGAGCCAGAGGGTAATGGTAAGGGGCGAAAAGTCGGACTGGCGAACAGTAACAAGTGGAGTACCTCAAGGATCGGTGCTGGGACCAATCCTCTTTCTAATTTACATAAATGATATGTTTACAGGAGTGGAATCATACATGTCAATGTTTGCAGATGACGCAAAATTAATGAGAAGAGTTGTGACAGACGAGGATTGTAGGATCCTCCAAGAGGACTTAAACAGGCTGCAGAGATGGTCAGGGAAATGGCTACTGGAGTTTAACAACAGTAAATGTAAAGTTATGGAAATGGGATCAGGTGACAGGAGACCAAAGGGACAGTACACAATGAAGGGGAACAGCCTACCTGTAACGATTCGAGAAAGAGACCTGGGAGTGGATGTGACACCTAATCTAACTCCTGAGGCACATATAAATAGGATAACGACAGCAGCGTACTCTACACTGGCGAAAATTAGAACTTCATTCAGAAACCTAAATGAGGAAGCTTTTAGGGCGCTTTACACTGCCTACGTGAGACCCGTCTTAGAGTATGCCGCGCCATCATGGAGCCCCCACCTGAAGAAACACATAAAGAAACTGGAGAAGGTTCAGAGGTTTGCGACGAGGCTTGTCCCAGAGCTACGAGGGATGGGATATGAAGAGCGGCTGAAGGAACTGAACCTTACGACACTAGAGAAAAGAAGGGAGAGAGGAGATATGATAGGGACATATAAAATACTCAGGGGAATTGACAAAGTGGAAATAGATGAAATGTTCACACGTAATAATAACAGAACGAGGGGACATGGGTGGAAACTGGAAACTCAGATGAGTCACAGAGATGTTAGAAAGTTTTCTTTTAGCGTGAGAGTAGTAGAAAAATGGAATGCACTTGGGGAACAGGTTGTGGAAGCAAATACTATTCATACTTATAAAACTAGGTATGATAGGGAAATGGGACAGGAGTCATTGCTGTAAACAACCGATAGCTAGAAAGGCGGGATCCAAGAGTCAATGCTCGATCCTGCAAGCACATATAGGTGAGTACATATAGGTGAGTACACACACACACACACACACACACACACACACACACACTCACACACACACACACACACACACACACACACACACACACACACACACACACACACACACACACACACACACACACACACACACACACACACACACACTCACACACACACACACACACACACACATATAAAATACTCAGGGGAATTGACAAAGTGGAAATAGATGAAATGTTCACACGTAATAATAACAGAACGAGGGGACATGGGTGGAAACTGGAAACTCAGATGAGTCACAGAGATGTTAGGAAGTTTTCTTTTAGCGTGAGAGTAGTAGAAAAATGGAATGCACTTGGGGAACAGGTTGTGGAAGCAAATACTATTCATACTTTTAAAACTAGGTATGATAGGGAAATGGGACAGGAGTCATTGCTGTAAACAACCGATAGCTGGAAAGGCGGGATCCAAGAGTCAATGCTCGATCCTGCAAGCACATATAGGTGAGTACATATAAGTAGTGTAAACCGGGCCAGAAGCCGGCAATTTTCTTTTTTTCCCATGCCGGCTTCTGGCCCCTGGGTTTTAGCCGGGCCAGAAGCCGGCAATTTTCATTTTTTCCCATGCCGGCTTCTGGCCCCTGGGTTTTACGAACTTTTTTTCCTATGCCGGCTTCTGGCCCCTGGGTTTTACGAACTTTTTTCCCTATGCCGGCTTCTGGCCCCTGGGTTTTACGAACTTTTTTTCCCATGCCGGCTTCTGGCCCCTGGGTTTTACGATTTTTTTTTCTCTATGCCGGTTTCTGGCCCCTGGGTTTTACGAACTTTTTTCCCTATGCCGGCTTCTGGCCCCTGGGTTTTACGAACTTTTTTCCCATGCCAGCTTCAGGCCCCTGGGTTTTACGAACTTTTTTCCTTATGCCGGCTTCTGGCCCCTGGGTTTTACGAACTTTTTTTCCCATGCCGGCTTCTGGCCCGTGTATTTTTGGTTACCCCAGTGACCCATGCACGGGCTACGTTCAAGGGGATTAAAATGCCGGCTTCTGGCCCCAGGGTTTTCTCGAATTTTCTTTCATTGCCGGTCCCATGCACAGGCATAGCCAATGGTCAATGACGTCATCAACTTACCTGGGGATTAAAAGGTCGGCTCCTGGCCCCATCATATTTCGTTACCTGAGCGACCCTGCACAGACATTGCTAATGGTCAATGACGTCACCAGCTAGCCGCTCAGCGTTCCTGCACCGGCATGTTCAAGGGGATTAAAAAAGCCGGTCTAAGAGTCGTGTGTTTTGCGATACAACAGTGACCTTGAAACCTAATGTAAAATACCATCATTCCTAGTCTATTTTTAATTTCATATTTACTTCTAACCATCACCCATTACATTTATCAAAGAGGATCATGTATGTGAGGGAAGAACATAACTTCAGCACTGCAAGAAGTTATGTGTGTATTTTCAAGTTCGTCCCCTGCTGCCTGTATTTACCCAGGTCTTTTTCCTAAATATATAACTTATCCAATTCATTCCTATTCTGTTTCACGTTGATACGTTTAATAGGTTATTAATATTCCCCTTTACTATGACCATTCAGTCACACCTCTATCATGTCACCCCTATTTCTTCTTCGTCATCGTTCTAGAGAATGTAATTTGAGCTTTGACAATCTTTCTTAAAGGATCGTTTATTATGCATAGGGCAATAATAAAATGAAAAACTGCTATCAGTCGTTTATATGAAAAAACAGAGCCCTGGGCATTGGTGATTTCAATGCAAGTTCGGTAGTATCCCTATCCTTATGCACTTCTCACATTCACTTAAAACACATCTCCCACACCATTTATCAAATAAAAAAAAACTCATTCAGTAAAAGCAAGCCTCTCATATTTTTGAAATAAGGCCTTCTGCAGTTACCACCTTTTGTGACGTCATCATCCCTAATGTGGTGCGAGGCAGGTTCACACATAAGTGTGAACTCTTAATCTGGCTTAATACCTCACCTATACTCTGTGCTTCATCAAAGTTGATATTCAGCTACAATAGCTCGTATTTTCGCTCGTTGCTTATATTTTCTGTTATTCATAAACCCGATCAAACCTTCCTAACCTAACCTAACCTAACATATTATATATAACAAACTAATACATTCTGCAGAACAGTTATTGTCGTTGTTTAGTGACATCGTGAAAAGCGAACTCACGTATAGGGATAATGTATTGCTGGCCATTAGCATATAGGTGTGAAGGTATTACTGCACCTTACTGGTCAACTATATGTGACGTCACCAGACAACCAATGCGACCTTTGGCGTCCTACTGGCATGTGTATTTGATGTTATTATTCAAAAATGACTAGACTAACCATCCCCACCTAACCTATCAGAGGTTTAAGAATATACATTGTATAGGTTTCTATTACTTTATTGGTAATAAAAGTTTACATTCTAGTCTTAACAGTAAAATTGTAATGGGGAACAAGCATGATATTTCAGATGTTGGTCATAGCAATCCCAGATCCTGGTAATTTTTTGTGAGACCAGTTCCTCTGCCACATCAAATCTGGAAGAATAAATAGAAACCATATTAGCAACACAGAATAATAATAATAATAATAATAATAATAAATCAGCAATAATATGAAAGACGATATATAGCAAACATCTAGAAATATACTTACAGCTTAGTAATATGAGGATTCATCACACAGCAATAAACAGTTATCCTGTCCATCTATGTAAAATGTCTTTTTGCAGTTAGGCATTGCAAAATTAGAATATGCAAATTGAATTATCTTCCTATCGTTCATATCATATTCCCCATATTCAAATAAAGTTTCAAATTTATGTAGTGCAGCTCTCAAGTTAAGGTTGCATAATTGATAGACGAAAAACATGGCATAGGCTCCACAATAATAGGAGTCCATGCTCTGTATGCGTTGTGTGAACATGTAAACTCTGTAATCTTCAAAATAAGAGAGGAATTCTTGTAAATAACGTGAATGGAATTCCATCTTCAGCCCAAAACTGTCCAACAGGGCGATAATGGCTCCTGAAGGTTTATTGTGTACATACACAGTCATCCAATGACCCATCATCGTTGCAGGGGATTTCTCATCTAAAGTATTTAAAATAAATACCACTGGCTCTTTATTTAATTTCTTGAAGATTCTCCGCACATCGTTCGCTAAATAACATCCGATATATATGGCTTCATCCCCTAAATATATATTTTTAAACCCATTGTTTATTTCTAAACAATTCATGTTTCTTAGGCTCTCGTTTCACAAATAATACGTCGGTCAGCATTAATTTTCATAACCCCAGTAGTAGGACCAAACAGCAGTATAACTTTATTTCCCACTATGGCTGTATTAAATTCCAATGTAATTCTTAAATTCCCTGTCGCTTCCAAGGAAACTGTATCCTTTATTTCTTCTGGTAATAAATTAAAGACCAGCAGAGTTTGTCCTTTAACGAACGATTCGTAGGACAAAATATTATCTACATTAAATCCTACGGCATTCAGGACCGTAAAATATAATTTCGAACATTTATGGGGGAAATCACACGCGATATTAAATAAACTCGTGCCGTTCACCGAGATATATACGTTGCTCAAGGCAGAATTGTTGAAATATAATGGGTTTAAGGTATAATCACCAGAAATGGCTTCCATATCAATAATGGCCATGTATAACTTCTCATGGATCACTCCACCCCAGGGCTGGTCCATAGTTAATGATTTTTGGCCCTGCCCTAGAATATAGGTTTTAAATAGGGTTTTATCAAATATATACGTTACTGCTCCATTATTTTGGGCGAGTGCTCTGTTAATAGCTAGTAGCCCAGAAGGGAATGGGGTTAATCTATCTATCCATAAGCGGGCCATATTTATATTATATTTATAATTAGCAGTTGGTGTATCACTGCCAATAACCCATTTATCACTATTTAACTCCAAACGTATTCTTACATCTACGTTATCCAGTAAATACTCGCTAATAGATGCAATATCCAGCAGTAATTTAAAGCACGTATAAATGCCGTGTTCTTTCATATTAACCATTTTCTCATCCTGATCTATCGTGGTCGTAGCAAAATACTGCGTATCAATTTTATTGGGTATCGTTAGCGCCTCTTCTTTATAAAAATGCGCTAGATGCTTAAAACCATCAATTTTACTTCTGGAAAGAGTCGTTAGCAGCTTTATATACGCCCAATATGAAAATAAAGAATTACTTTCAACTACTTGTTCGTTGAAATACACCACCACTGTTTTAAAAAGTGTTTGTGATAAACCATTGGCGACAGTCACTTTTTTGCCCGAATCTATTGTGGCGTCGGCTTCTGTTAATTCTATACCTACTTCTAGGGCTAGGGATGACATATCCAGGAAATGACCAGGAATGCCAGGGATTCTAAATTCAATATACGAGTCCTTAAATTTATTAATTCCTAAATTAACAGGTAAAATATCAATATTTTTCCTGCTGGCTATAGTGGACTCAATCATACGTGCTGAATTAAGTTTGGGAAATCCATCTGTTACAGCCACTGTGTAACTTTCCAAAGGGGATTGCAGCCCCGCTCCTAGTGTAGTAGTAGTATTCATGCTGGATGCTATGAGAGGAATGAATTGTAATTTATGCAAACACGTCATTATATCCCTTATTCTTCTTATTCTGTTTTGTGTAACTGCGAATAAGTGCTAATTTGGTGGCCTTATCCTTTCTCTTAGACTTTTTCCGCCTTTTACCACCACCTAAAATCTGACGGCCAACTCCCTTCAATGATTCGATCCCATGCTTCTTCATTGACTTTTTAAAGGAATGTTCGCCTGTTTGCATGTCTTGCAATACATTCTGACCCATACTTAAGACAGCAGGAGCGAGGGTTCTCATTAAAAATGGGGCTGCTTTACGGGCTAAACCAGTGAGGAAACTGAATATACCACCTCCTCTTATATGACTCCTATTGAATATTCTAATATCACTCAGCCCACCTCCTTTATATGAGGCAGGTGGGCTAATTAAGAATAATATTTCGTCTACAGACGGAGGGATAAAATTGACGCGCATTTTGTAGCTTGCAGATGAGTAATGAGGCTTGGAACTGTAATGTCCTTATTATATAGACCCAATTCGGGGTCGTATATGTAAAACAGCTGTTGTGCTTCCACGTTTATCGAAATAAATAGGAGTCCCATTAGGATCTGTTACTGCAATACTTATACTATCCAGTACATTTGTATTTAGAGGTTTATATAGTTTCCTATTCGTGCTTTCACCGCCCTGCAAAGACACTACGTCCAATATATTCACTAATAAATTTCCGTACATCGTGGGTGCAATTTTATCGCAATAAACACACAAGTAATCCATCATGCCCCTGGGTTGTGGAGGGTAGGGGCACGTGTCTGATATGGGTGTTTCATCCAAATAATTCTTGTGTACGTATATATCATAATTTTTATGCTGTCCAGTTCCTAAAACCTTGCCAATACTCGCCCCAAAAGATAGGGAAATCCTGCATATTGCTCGATTATCGTCATAATACAATACATTCTCATCGCTGTTCGCGGTATTGAACTTTACTCTATTGGAAATCGATCCATATTTAATATATGCATCAGCATATCTTGGGAAATGCGTCTTATAGACATCAGACACAAAACTCAAATCGTTCTGAGAAAATATATGGTTAATTTCATTATTGATGGCGTATATAATTTCCTTTATGCTACCAGCTAAAATATTAGTTTTCGGTAGAAATTTGGAATGTTTGTAACTAATTCCTTTAACATCTAGGTACATAATTCTCACGCGGATATAACTTTCCAGATCATCCGATCTTATTATGTAATATGACGAAGGCAATAATATATTCTGGAGACACATTTCGTAGGAACGTCTAGAATCCAGCACGAGTTGATTATACAGTCTGTTTTCAAAAGCACTAGGAACGTTATTAGGAAATAAATCTGTATTAGAAACACTAGTAGCGTAAATAACGTGGGAATCCATTGCTGGACTATGAATGAATAAACTAAAAACAAAACAGAACATCTATTTATACACTCACCTTTAGTAAGCTAGCCAAGTTGCTCCTCCGCCAACTTTAGGGCGTTTAGTTTCTCCAGCAGCTGTAGTAGGAGCATACGCCCGTTTTCTTCTTTGTGCCACGTCATCATTAAATACTTGTTTACGAGATTCTGTATTCCTAAACATTTCTCGTGGAGTTGAGGTTAAAGAGATGAATAATTTAACCAGCGGTAATTTTTCTCGTGGGAATACAGAGCGGTGAATTGTCATTTTAGTTAAAATATCATCAATTATGTTTATTCCAGTCACTGGCATTTGAAGATTCCCATTGACGTCCCATTGCACCATCTTGCTTTCATCAAAATAATTCAACAGCGAAGTAGCAAAATCATGATCTTTAGCTTTCAATTTTAAATGTACCAAATGTACTATTGAAGGATTAGCTCGTACTGAAACTGGTGCTGCTGGAGTATTTGCTGCTGGTGTTGGAGCAAGTGATGGAGCTACTTCTGCTTTTTTAACTACTGCTACTTTAGCAGGTCCCTCATCGATGGATTTACGAGGTACTAGATAATATTCTTTCATTTTTTTATTTATTAAATAGCCTGGTAATTAAACTAGCAGCTATGGGTAATAATATACCGAGGATACTGCCTCCTTTACGAGTCAATAAAATACGCTTTTTGTTTGAAATTGAGGGTTTCTTGCAAGCCAGCGAATGCAAGGTGTCTCTGTATTTCTTCAATTTGACTATAACTTTCTTCTTAACCGGAAGCCTATTTTTCAGAAAATTTTTGAAAATCTCTGACAAGCAATGAATATGTGGTTTTTTAAACTGAGCAATCAATTTTTTCCTGGCTGAGGAATTGAGTTTGCTCAGCAAGGTCACCAACTCTCTGTACTTGTATACTAATGGCTTCTTCATATCTTCAACAAATCATCAGCATCAATCCACTGATCAAATGAAGAATCGTAGCCTTCGTACCTTACTTTATACTGTAATTTATTATTAGGCAATGTACGTTTGCGTAGGACCTTCTCAATATTAAATGCAACTGGTAAATGGGTTAGGGTTAATTCTTCTTTATAAAACCCACCGTCAATGGGCTTGTTATTCAAATCTTGTAAAAAATATAATGGGATAGGCTGGCTTTTATCTATACGAATAATTCTGAAAATTTCTTCCGTGTTTTGTCTAGCAAAACCTTTCTTGAATGTCGAAATTCTGTTGGAGAGAGTAATGCGAACTGTGTCCCCGACAGCTAGCAGAGAACTAAGACCTGCTTTAGGTTTGACCTTACTTTTATACATGAGATTGAACTGTTTCTTTATATCTTGTGGACGAGATAAAGCATGGACATCAACTGGAGTCCGACCACCTAACCCTCTGTGGGGTGTTGTGTTATACGCCTTTATGATATCAGGCAATATGGGCAGATATCTCGAGGTATTGTGCGCAGTCATATATTTATAAATCTTAGTTTTCATGGCACGTATAAAGCGTTCGGCGATAGCGGCTTTTGTTTCTTGAGAAAATACGCTATACAGTTTAATATTTTTAGCTGCAAGCATTCGTTGCATATGAGAATTATAAAATTCACCTCCTCGATCTGTATTTATTTTACGTATTTCTTGGAAATATGAGGATTCCAATATGTTTTTCAGAGCCTTACTCACAGTCTGTCCATCTTTGCGTATCAGAGGTGCTACTTGAGCATACCGTGAAAAAATATCGACACAGACGAGAATGTATTTGACATCATCATTGTGTTTGGCCAATAATCCCATTTCTGCTAAATCACAAGCTAAATATATACGGGGTTTAGGACTCAGCACCTTTCTTCGTTGAAATTTGCGAGGTTTTAATGCGTGCAAAGTGTAAGCTTTAGACGATTTCAAGTATTCTTTGACATCGGATAAAGTAATATCTGGCTTTAGGGTTTTAGCTGCTTTATACAACCTATTGACCCCTCCTAACCCTCCTGTGGATGAGGGGTTATAATAAATTTTATCTAGTACGTTCTCCATCTTCTAATAAAGTGATATCTGATTGTATGGTTTTAGCTGTTTTATACATCCGATATACCAACCCCCCTAACCTCCCCTTGTGGTTGTTGTTGTTGTTGTGGGGAACACATCCTATACACCCAACCCCCCTAACCTCCCCTTGTGGTTGTTGTTGTTGTTGTGGGGAACACATCCTATACACCCAACCCCCCTAACCTCCCCTTGTGGTTGTTGTTGTTGTTGTGGGGAACACATCCTGTACACCCAACCCCCCTAACCTCCCCTTGTGGTTGTTGTTGTTGTTGTGGGGAACACATCCTATACACCCAACCCCCCTAACCTCCCCTTGTGGTTGTTGTTGTTTAGTACGTTCACCATTGGTAAACAATTTCGTATGGATGCTCACCAACAATATTGCTACGGAAGGTGATGCGTTCAGGGGTTTTCACTCCTAAATCCACCAATAAATATCCATAAGGTTTACTAATGGCTTTCTTGTAGATATCCAAAAGCTTTTTAGAATCTTGTTTTCCAAATAACTGCCGCCCTAAAGTCTCAATTTGAGCTAAATCTCTAGATTTCACTAATATGAAATGGGAGGCGTTTAAACTGATACTTCTAGCATATTTCCCAGAGAAAAATATATTTTGGGTAATGAATATGCACGAAATAGCAAGATGTCTGCCTTTAGTGAAGATATCAGACACGATTTTGGAATTGGCAGATTCGATGAACAAGTCATCGATAATAATTAAAATAGGCGAATCGTCTGTACGTTCATCTAAAGGGTTAATAATTTCAGGTTGAGCTATTATTTTCTTGTTAATTACTGGATCGTCTAGCAATGCTCTGTAACTGCCGCCACATATAATAATACTGGAGAATTTCAGATGGTATTTTTGTACGAGTTTAGTGCACAAATGAGATTTTCCGCCATTGGAAAATCCTGCAATGATTATTCTGCTAGGTTCATTGAAAATATCAAGTTGTTCTTCAGTGATAGGTGAACTATCCATGACTCGTGTTAGGTTTGTACTGACATAAGTATGATAAGGTTATTATATTTAAACATGGGAGGTTTTCATAGAAACATCAAAGCATACATTTCATATTTTTTATTTTTTGTATAGAACATTTTCAAAACATAGGTTAGGGGGGCACGGTTTTATAAAAACATAAAAGTATACATTTCACAAACTTTTATTTTTTATATACAACAGAACATTTTCAACATAGATATACAACAGAACATTTTCAACATAGGATAAGAGAGACTGCATTTTCAGAACATCAGTGATGAGTCAGGGGCCCCGCAATTTTTTCAAACATCAATGACAGGTTAGGGAAGGTAGCAATTTTCAAACATCAATGATAGGTTAGGGGAGGTAGCAATTTTCAAACATCAATGACAGGTTAGGGGAGGCAGCAATTTTCAAACCCAAAGATAGGTTAGGGAAGGTTGCAATTTTCAAACATCAATGACAGGTTAGGGGAGGTAGCAATTTTCAAACATCAATGACAGGTTAGAGGAGGCAGCAATTTTCAAACCCAAAGATAGGTTAGGGGAGGTTGCAACTTTCAAACATCAATGACAGGTTAGGGGAGGTAGCATTTTTCAAACATCAATGACAGGTTAGGGGAGGCAGCAATTTTCAAACCCAAAGATAGGTTAGGGGAGGTTGCAAATTTTCTATCACCAATTTCTTCAGTTACTAATTGTGAGGATACGTCTTGTTCACCAGTGCATCGCGTTTTCCCCACATGTTGAATATGGGATGGAATCCACGTCTCACAGGACGTGCAGCAGCAGCAGGTACATCCTCCTCCTCCTCCTCCTCATTCTCTTCTTCATGAATTTCTGCTCGAGGTATATCGGGGTGTCCATACGCCAAAGACTGTGTAGGACTCAGTACATAACGTTTATCGTCAAAGGCAGACAATCCACGTTTTGTAGTGAGACAGGTACACATACGGCCTTTAACATTCCTAATAGATCTGGATTGGAACCTCTGCCCAATATTTAACTCTAAAGCACTTTGGAAAGCAGCATGAGTGAGTTTAGACTGATGATAAGTGGGAATTCCTTTACAACGACAGATCTGAACCTGATCTTGAGTGAGAATGGAGTACATTTTAGGCTTCAATGCAATGAGTTCTTTGATAATTTTGGCTCCAACTTCCGATTTTAACAAACCTAGTTGACCTTTGCGAGAGTCATCGAAATAGGGATTTTCGGGAGGGAAATTACTGAAATCCATATGCTGAGATAAAGGCAGTTTATTTAATTCCTCAAAAGCATTTGGACAGCTTAATTCAATCAAATACGAATCTGTATCCGTATACAGCAATCTAGCTTTGTCTCCATAATGAGCTTTGACGGTATTGTACCAAAAATCATATAGGATCCTCTTAGCTATTTGCAAGATCTGGAACCCCAGATAGGTTGGTGTATTGACTTTAAGTGATTGTTTCTTAACTGTGCAAATGACTCTGTCTTCACTTAACAAAATGCTCCGTTTGAAGAACGGATTGCGTGCATGCTTTTGGAATTTGTCTCGTGATGTAACTAAATAATGCTGATCGCCATATTTACTCACATTTGTCAAACTCTTGCCGTAAATTGCATTTGATACCAGCTTGAAAGCTTTACCCTTAATGGCGCAAGGTGTATTTGCACGTTCACGAGCATTTGTTTCGACAAATTCCTTAAGGTACTTGCTCTGTTGGAATTCATAAACTGCATTTACCTTAGCCACTTCCAATCCCAATTTCATCAGCATCTGAAGCAAATCTAAACTCACCAAGTAATCTTTCTGGGGGAGATGTGAAGCAATTAATTTATTGTTTTTCTTGGGGAGTTTGCGATCTTCGGTATTTAAAATATGTTTGCTATAATCGGAGAGAAGATCAGTTGAAATATTAGCATGTGACAGGGTTAATGGCAAGTCATCGGTGTATCGAGCCACCTCAGGTGCGACATGCTTGGTATCACACATGACCCAATACCCCTTTTCCCCATCACACGCAATATTTCCCAATCCCTGTTGGAGCCAATCATTGCATTCGACAGCAGATAATTTACGGATCCCACCTTGAGGAAGAAGTTCTGTCATACAGGTGGCGTATAAGCCATTAAAATCTAAATACAGAATATATTTATCAGTGCTAGAAGGATCAGCACCCGTATGCTCATTTTGTACACTTGTGTGTTGTCGTACAACAGAGGTAAATCCGCCTCTTAGATTTCTACGCAATACATCGTACAAATGGGGATCAGAAATAGAGTCCAAGACAACTTGACTCTTAAACAAGAAAGCGTCCCATGCAAAACTAGATAACGAGACGTAGTGTGTAATGTCTAACTTGTACAGCTCGAGCATGGTCTTGCGCCATACAGTAAACACATCACACAATAGTCCAGTATCCACTTTCAAATAGACCGTTAAGTAATCCCCAATGGTCTTGCATTCCGCTAATCTGAAGACTTCTTTAGCCTGTGTATAATCGCTCTCGCTTATGGCCTCGTGTTTTAAACTATTGAAAAAGGCTTCGGGAGGAGGAAGAGCCGGTTCATTTAATTTCTCCAAAGATGAAATATATTCATAGCAGAAGACCTGTTTGCCTGTCTTTAATAAATGGTGGGCGGCTACTGGGACGTCATCTAGCATAACTGAGGTGTAAGTGGTGGGTTTACCTTCCTTAATATGTTCTTTAGCTAGTTTTTCCAGCCCACCATTTAGTAAAGCCAGACTATCCATAAACCGAAGTTTACCGATATCTACTTTCATGAACTTAAATCCATCTTTGGAGGCAATGTCAATTTCACGGTTAGGGACGTTAGACAATTCATTTAAAATTACCCCGAGGTCATAAGCTGCATTGTGAGAGAATGTGTATAAATATTTATATGAGTTTCTACACAGCATGTTGCACCTTTGGCAATAGGCAGCTTGATAATTATTAAATTCAATAGCATGATCATGATGACGGTGCTTGTCTTTATCTGATTTAAATGGACTATAACACATTTCACATGTGGTTTGACGTCTATAGGACTGCCAATGTTCACGTGTCATAGATATTTTGTATGTAGGCATGGTAGATTTAATTCTCTTCCATGCTTTCTCCAAAGTATCTATGAAATGATTCACAGGATCATCCCCCATATACGTTAATTTATCTACCACCTCCAATTCCCTGTTGATGATGATAAAAGCATATGCCACGGCTTTGTGGCGCTTATCGATCATTCCTTGGGGATTGGAGGGGTCCAACAAGCACTCGAAATCATAATATGCCGTGTGAGACGGCCCATAGGCACGACCGTAATTTTTGAACTTGATTTTATGACCTTCAGGGTAAAATTTCAATGTTTGTTTAACTTCGCATGACTCTTCATGATCCCGCATAGCATCAGGTGACAAATGAATTAAGCATGAATGACAGAAAACATGATTGTTAGGGATATCATATGAATGGCTGCGCATGTTGCGAACATACTGATTGAAATCTTTAATGAGCACAAGATGCTGATCCTCCAACATGAGCAATGGTACTTTACGGGCAGAATGTTCCCTGCCTTTCCTAGCTAAGCTAATATAGTACCTATTTTCTTCACGAGTTAACACATAGATAAATATACTTAATTTATTTATGCTTTCTATTTTATTGATGTTATCGTACGTTATGGGAATTTCAATATCCTCAGACCATCGGACAAATCTAAGACACCACCTGGATGACTTGGAACATCTGCGGATATTATCTAATGTCATACCCTGAGCAAGACATATGTATGCGGCTAAACATTGGATCAAACATATATTTTGCTCGCCTTTAGGATTGAAAACATACTTTTTGCCACGCAATCTATCTGGATAAGGTACGTATTCCCCAAGACGGATAGGATGCTGAACTGCTATGGAATTGATATAAAAACCAGAAATGCTCTGTATACCTAGACTCGAACCTTCTGTCTCGGCAAAGAACTCTTCTAACTTATTATCCAATTCAGCAATCCATTGATCTACGACAACACTAGCCTCATGCCTAGATACAGTGCGTTGCTCGGCCCTTATAGGTAACTCTCCCTCAAAATCAGGTTCATTTTCTTGATTAAGCCGTTGTAAATTAAAAGTAAAATCAGGGTATATCAAGAGGGCAGGAGGGAAATTGGGGTGAACGGCGTCAAACAAGGATTCTATTTGCTGAATAAAATAATCACGATATATAGTCAAATAATGGGCAGGATCTCCTTGGGCATGATCTGGGATGCTATATGAATGGCGTATGTAACCCCCATTGAAATTATTGATTACTTCAAGCACTTCGGGTTGAGGAGGAGGAAGCAAAACATCTACCTGCTGTTGCTGTTCCTGTTCCTGAGGTGGTGGCGGAGAATTAGCAATAGCCTGGCTGGCATCCATATCTGAATCTGCTTCCCAAACTA
>NC_091164.1:13706152-13793652 GCF_040958095.1 Procambarus clarkii
TTCCAAGAATAGACCTGTTCTGGTGCAATTCTCCAATGAGGAGGCTGTGGAGTACGTAATGAGGAACAAGCATTTATTCAGAGGAAGTGAAACCCATTACAATGTGTTTATTGAAAACTTTATGACGAAAGATGAGCAAATAGCCCACAAGAATAGATGGCAAGCACGACACCGTACCACTAGCCTCTCAGGTAGCCTCACCTCCCAGGTTACCTCTCAGGCCACCTCCCAGGTCACCTCCCAGGTCACCTCCCAGGTCACCTCCCAGGTCACCTCCCAGGTCACCTCCCAGGCCACCTCTCAGGCCACCTCCCAGGTCACCTCCCAGGTCACCTCCCAGGCCACCTCCCAGGTCACCTCTCAGGCCCCCTCCCAGGTCACATCCTCCTCAACTCAGCCCTCCTATACCTCCCCCCTGCCTCATCCCCCCAAAACCCCCCTGCACCTTCCACATTTGCACTTCCCCAACAACTCTCATGCCCCTGCTACATCACATCTGTCAACGACCCCAGTGGGTCAAGCCATGCCCTCCCCAAACCCACCTTCCCATCCCCCCTCCCCTACTACCCCCTCCTACTCCCCTGCCCTTTCAACCCCATTGCCTTCACTTCCATCTGCTCCATCCCAGCTTCCACTGCACCCCTCTTCCACTCACCCCCAGATCCCACCCAACCTCTCACCTCTCCTATGCACCCCCAGCCCACATTTAACCCTCTCACCTTGTGACCCCCTAACACCTTTCCCCATCTCCCCCTTCCCCCTCTTCTACCCCAAAACCCCCACCTACCCCCGATTTCCCCTTTAACTAATACACCCTCTCTTCCACTCCCAGCACCCATGCTCCATTCTCCTCTCAGCCCTCTGCCCTCAATATCACTCCCCCCCCCCCAACCTCTCAACCTCTATCTGACTCTATTCCTCAACCTCCCTATGCCATTCAAACCCTCTCTAACTTTCAGACCCATTATGCCCTTCCTACCCCCCTAGATGCCCAGGCCCCTTTTGCCTACCAGGCACTCCCAGGCACCCCCCTAGCACCCCCCAGACAACCCCATAGCCCCCACTCGCCCCTCAGACACCCCCCAGTACCCCCACAGACCCCCGGCAAAAGGGGGAACTCTGGCACCAGAGTTTCCAAGAAGAGTCTCAAGGTTTGGTACACCAATGCTGATGGGGTATCCAATAAAGCAGAAGAGGTCAAAGAAAGAGTTAGTGAGGCAGACCCAGACATAGTGGCAATAGTGGAAACTAAAATGAATGGCATGATCTCGGATGCAATCTTTCCAGAGGGGTACCAGGTGATAAGAAAAGAAAGGACACAGAGACAGGAAGGAAGAGTGGCACTCCTAATAAAGCGGAAATGGAAGTGTGATGAGCTGGAAAATCCGGGTAGCAATGAAAGCACGAACTCCATACATGGAACTCTGAGAGTGTATGGGAAGAAGATTGTAATCTTGATACTCTACAATCCCCCATCAAACAGTAGAAGGCCCAGGCAGGAGTACGAGGACAGCAACAACGCATGTATAGATGAACTGCAGAGGGCATCAACTATAGCGCATAGAATGAAGGCGAAGCTGCTGGTCATAGGGGACCTAAATCACGGAGAGATAGATTGGGAAACGAGGAATCTCCATGGCGGGGAGGAGACCTGGGGAGCGAAGCTGGTAGACGTTATTAATAGGAATTTCCTAACACAACATGTGAAGGTGTTGGAAATTTCCAACAGTTATTCTCATTCCTAATACAACAGGATGTATTTCTTGTATTAGGCTTCATACACATCTAATGTTCATTTAATAACCCTTAATACAACAGGATGTATTTCCTGTATTAAGAGTAGTAATTGACTAACACTACTAATACGTAGTTTAGTATTGTAGAATTTACTGTATTAGGTTGTGGAACATCATGTAATTTCTCCTAGAATTGTGTAGTGCTGCGTCAGCCACGCACGGGGGATAAAATTTCCACATACCTGTAGATCTAACACCAATGTAACCATTTACTTTCCTTTATTAGGAAAAATAATTTAGTAATAGGTTTACTTTAGTATACAATAGTTTACTGGAATTTCTTTACCCAGCTTAATCGCTGTTCCAGTAAATCATATCATAATCTAACATCATTTCCACCACCAAGCCCGTATTGTTTTATTTGTGCCGTCTACATTAACTGACGTGCACTGTGAGAATTAAACATCAACACATAAAGTATTTATCTAAATCATCAAGAGTGTTCATACATGCCCCCTTCCCTATTTAGCGTTAATTAATAAATATAATTTATGCTCGAATCCTCACGGCGAGCTATTGCGCATGCGCGACTTTGGGGAAGGGGAGAAGGAGAGGACTCCCGCCATATTTGCGATCAACAAGTGGTGCTCCGTAAGCGGTCCAAAAAATCTTCTCATCCAACCGCATCCGAACATCTTTAGATGCCAGATTGAGGACGCAGCTTCCCAGAATCACGGACACCAGTTCGGCAGGCATTTTTACCTCATTTGTTCTATTTAACGAGCTCTTAAATAAGATCATGTAGGTGCCATGTCGTTATGATGCGGGCGTAAAAATAATCTCTTGTAAGTGTAGCTCTTTCCCCTCCAAATATTTAGATATTACCGTATATGTGTGTGAATACTAATTTGGAGGTGGAAATTACGGAATTATCATTATTGCAGCATGGTGCAACGCCCCTGAGGAAGGTGTGACCGCCATACCCTCACGTGTGCCAAGCAATACTTTCTCAAACTGTTTCCAGCCTGATGTACAGTGGACTGCATCTACGTCCCCTGTCACAGCTGAGATATAATCAGTTTTCATTGTAGATAGTATCTTATTATTCAGAGTCCATATCCATATATATATATATATATATCTACATATCTGATACTGCCAGTTATGCATTATTAATCTTCATATGGCAGTAGTATTTTGCATTATATATTTTACTCATTATTTATGTGTGTGCATATTATAATTATTATTATTGCATAATATATGTTCCACATAGATTAATCTTATAGAATATCCCCCCAAAATGTGTCATGGGAGGCTGGCTCTAGAATTATATAATTTACAGTCATTGCTTAATTAATAGAATTTATTCATATAATCATAGATCTATAAGCCACTGATTTCTCATTTAATTACTCATTCTGGCCCTTCGAGCTATCTTAGAATTTATCATTATTTTACATTCACATAATTATACATTTTCTTAGTATTATACTGGAGCCAGATTTCCCCACAGAAGGAAGACACTAGGGAAAGAGGAGGGAATACGCCCAGCCTATTAGACCTCGTTTTCACCCAGAATGTAGAAAACATCGAGCATTTAGAACATGAAATAGCACTAGGAGTCAGTGACCATTGTGTACTAGTGTTTGACTACATGATGGAGCTTAAAATTGTAACCAAAGGACAAGAGGTCCGAGTAAGGAGACTTGATTATAGAAGAGGGGTCTACAGGAGGATAAGGGACTACCTGGGAGAAGTGCAGTGGGAAGAAGAAATTAGAGGAAAAACAGTGCTAGATATGATAAACCAAGTCACATGGAAATGCAAGGAGGCTGGAGAGAGATTTATTCCAACAGTAAAGGAAAAAAGCAGGAGGGAATATAATAATCCATGGTTTAATAGACAGTGTCAGGAAGCAAAACTGAGAAGCAGGAGGGAGTGGAGGAAGTACAGAAGACAAAGGACAGAGGACAACAAGATTAGATGTAACAGAGCTAGGAACGATTACATTAACATAAGACGAGTGTCGGAAAGAAATTATGAGAATGATATTGCAGTCAAAGCGAAAAAGCAACCTAAATTACTACATAGCCATATAAGAAGGAAGATGTCGGTAAATGACCAAGTGAAGAGACTGAGGAAAACAGAAGGGGCATATACAGAAAGCGACAAGGAAATCTGCAAGGTACTGAATGCAAGTTTCCATGGAGTGTTCACAACCGAGCCTGAGTGGCTGCCATTGTTAGAAGAGATTACCCTAGATGAAAAACTATCAGATATAGAGGTGACAGCAGAGGAGGTAATGAAACAGGCAACACTGGATGCAACTAAAGCGGTTGGACCAGACAAAGTATTACCGTGGATACTATAAGAGGCAGCGCAGTCTCTCAGCGTGCCTCTGGCAATGTATGATCTTTAATGAGTCACTTAAGTCGGGAGAATTGCCCAGTTGCTGGAAGGAGGCAAATGTACCGATTTTCAAGAAAGGTGATAGGGAGGAGGCACTTAACTACAGACACGTATCACTGACAAGCATCCCCTGCAAAATACTTGAAAGAATAATTAGGCTAAGACTTGTTGAGCACCTGGAGAGCATTGGGTTTGTAAACAAGCACCAACATGGGTTTTGGAAAGGGAAATCATGCCTAACAAACCTTTTAGAATTCTATGACAAAGTAACAAGGATAAGGCAGGACAGAGAAGGCTAGGCAGACTGCATATTTCTTGACTGACAAAAGGCCTTTGATACAGTACCGCACATGAGACTGCTTTACAAACTTGAGAGGCAGGCAGAAGTTAAGCAGAAAGGCCCTAGCATGAGTGAGGAACTACCTAACAGGAAGGAGCCAGAGGGTAATGGTAAGGGGCGAGAAGTCGGACTGGCGAACAGTAACGAGTGGAGTACCTGAAGGATCGGTGCTGGGCCCAATCCTCTTTCTAATTTACGTAAATGATATGTTTACATGAGTGGAATCATACATGTTAATGTTTGTGGATAACGCAAAATTAATGAGAAGAGTTGTGACAGATGAAGATTGTAGGATCCTCCAAGAGGACTTAAACAGGTTGCAGAGATGGTCAGGGAAATGACTACTGGAGTTCAACACCAGTAAATGTAAAGTTATGGAAATGGGATCAGGTGATAGACGACCAAAGGGACAGTACACAATGAAGGGGAACTGCCTACCTGTAACGATTCGAGAAAGAGACCTGGGAATGGATGTGACACCTAATCTAACTCCTGAGGCACATATAAATAGGATAACGACAGCAGCGTACTCTACACTGGCGAAAATTAGAACTTCATTCAGAAACCTAAGTGAGGAGGCTTTTAGGGCGCTTTACACTGTCTACGTGAGACCAGTCTATCTTGAGGTTATCCTGAGACGATTTCGGGGCTTTAGTGTCCCCGCGGCCCGGTCCTCGACCAGGCCTCCACCCCCAGGAAGCAGCCCGTGACAGCTGACTAACACCCAGGTACCTATTTTACTGCTAGGTAACAGAGGCATAGGGTGAAAGAAACTTTGCAAAAGGCTCAAAGGTTTTGCCACCAGACTAGTACCTGAACTGAGAGGTATGAGCTATGAGGAGAGACTTCGTGAATTAAACCTCACATCGCTGGAAGACAGAAGAGTGGTGATGTGGTGATGTGATGTGAAGAGTGGTATGTGGTGATCATGGACATGATCACCACATACAAGATTCTCAAAGAAATTGATTGGGTAGATAAAGACATCCTATATATCACATGGGGCACACGCACTAGTGAACACAAGTGGATATTGAGTGCCGAAATGAGCCACAAAGGTAACAGAAATATCTTTTTTTTTTGTCACAGTAGTTGACAAATGGAATGCATTAGGAAGGGATGTGGTGGAGGCTGACTCCATTCACAGTTTCAAGTGTAGATATGATAGAGCCCAATAGCTCAGAAACCTGTATATCAGTTGATTGACAGTTGAGAGGTGGGACCAAAGAGCCAGAGCTTAACCCCCAGAAGTACAACTAGATGAGTACAACTAGGTAAGTACACAGTGGCTTGATGGCTGGGTGGACAGCGCTCTGGATTCGTAGTCCTAGGGTCAGTTTATCGATCCATGGTGGAGAAGGAAACAAATAACCAGATTTTCTTTCACCCTGATGCCCCTGTTAACCTAGCAGCAAATAGGTACCTGAGAGTTAAATAGCTTTTATGGGCTGCTTCCTGTGTGAGTGTGTATGTGTGAAAAACAAAAGCCAATAACAGTTGATTGATTGGCAGTTAAGAGGGGGGGGGGGCACGCAAAGAGCCAGAGCTCAACCTCAGCAGACACAACTAGGTGCGTACACTCAAACACATACACACACACATCTCATTACTTCGCTGGAATTAAACCTCACTGCGCTGGGAGAGAGTAGAATTAGAGGGGACATGATCACCACATACAAGATTCTCAAAGGAATTGATAGGGTTGATAATGACATTATTTTACACAAGGGGCACACGCACTAGGGGACATAGGTGGAAATTGAGTACCCAAATGAGCTATAGAGGCATTAGAAAGAATTTTTTTTGGTCAGAATTGTTGACAAATGGAATTCAATAGGAAGTGATGTGATGGAGGCAGAGTCCATACACAGCTTCAAGTGTAGATATGATAGAGCCCAATAGGCTCAGGAACCTGCATACCAGTCAATTGACAGTTGAGAGGCGGGTCCAAAGAGTCTTAGCTCAACCCCCATATGCACAACTAGGTGAGAACACACACACACACACACACACACACACACACACACACACACACACACACACACACACACACACACACACACACACACACACACACACACACACACACACACACACACACACACACACAACCCAGACATAATAGCCCTAACAGAAACAAGATCACGAAAACGATAACAAACGCAGTGTTCCCACAGGACTATTATGTTATGAGGAAAGAGAGGAAAGGAAGAGGTGGGGGTGGTGTAGCTCTGCTGGTAAGAAAAGGCTGGGATTTTGAGGAGATGGATATTCAGGGCTGTGAAGGTTTCAGTGACTACATAGCAGGTACCATAACAAATGGAGGGAAAACAATTATAGTCGTAGTTATATATAATCCACCACCAAATGACAGAAGACCTAGACAGGAATATGATAGAAACAACATGGCCACCATTAACATAATAGAAAGAGCAGCTTCTGTTGCTAGCAGGAATGGATCTGGACTACTAATTATGGGAGACTTCAACCATGGGAAGATAGATTGGAAGAACAGAAACTCGCATGGAGGACCAGAAACATGGAGGGCTAAGCTGCTGGACGTGGCAACAAGAAACTTTCTAAGCCAGCACATCACAGAACCAACAAGAATGAGAGGAGAAGATGAACCAGCAATGCTTGATTTGATATTTACCCTAAATGAGTGGGATATAAGAGAAGTTAAGATGGAAGCGCCCTTGGGAATGAGTGACCACAGTGCATTGAACTTTGAGTACCTGGTAGAGCTAAGACTTATCTCCCCAAAAAAGAACTAGGAATCAAAAGGCTGGCATACCGAAAGGGAAATTATGAACAGATGAGAAGTTTCCTAAGTGAAATACCTTGGGACACAGACCTCAGAAATAAGTCCGTACAGGGTATGATGGACTATGTTACCCAAAAGTGTCAGGAGGCAGTAAACAGGTTCGTCCCGGCCGAAAGGGAAAAATCCGAGAAGCAACAGAAGAATCCATGGTATAATAGGGCATGTATGGAAGCGAAGAAACTGAACAAAAGGGCGTGGAGAAACTTCCGGAATAACAGAACACCAGAAAGCAGAGAGAGATACCAGAGAACCAGGAATGAGTACGTCAGGGTGAGAAGAGAAGCAGAGAAAAGTTTTGAAAATGATATAGCAAACAAAGCCAAGATCGAACCAAAGCTACTCCACAGTCACATCAGAAGGAAAACAACAGTGAAAGAACAGGTATTGAAACTTCGAACAGGCGAGAACAGGTATACAGAGAATGACAGAGAGGTGTGTGAAGAACTCAACAAGAGGTTCCAGGAGGTCTTCACAATAGAACAAGGTGAGGTCACTGTGCTAGGAGAAAGGGAGGTAAACCAGGCGGCCTTGGAAGAGTTCGAAATTACGAGAGAGGAGGTCAAGAGACACCTGCTGGATCTGGATGTTAGAAAGGCTGTTGGTCCAGATGGGATCTCACCATGGATACTGAAAGAGTGTGCAGAGGCACTTTGCTTGCCACTCTCCATAGTGTATAGTAAGTCACTGGAGACGGGAGACCTGCCAGAAATATGGAAGACGGCGAATGTGGTCCCAATATACAAAAAGGGCGACAGGCAAGAGGCACTGAACTACAGGCCAGTGTCCTTGACTTGTATACCATGCAAGGTGATGGAGAAGATCGTGAGAAAAAACCTGGTAACACATCTGGAGAGAAGGGACTTCGTGACAAATCGCCAACATGGGTTCAGGGAGGGTAAATCTTGCCTTATAGGCTTGATAGAATTCTACGATCAGGTGACAAAGATTAAGCAAGAAAGAGAGGGCTGGGCGGACTGCATTTTCTTGGATTGTCGGAAAGCCTTTGATACAGTACCGCATAAGAGGCTGGTACATAAGCTGGAGAGACAGGCAGGTGTAACTGGTATGGCGCTCCAGTGGATAAGGGAGTACCTAACCAATAGGAAGCAGAGAGTTACAGTGACGCATGAGACCTCAGATTAGCGTGAAGTCACCAGTGGAGTCCCACAGGGCTCTGTACTCGGACCTATCCTGTTTCTGATATACGTAAATGATCTCCCAGAGGGTATAGACTCATTCCTCTCAATGTTTGCTGACGACGCCAAAATTATGAGAAGGATTAAGACGGAGGAGAACAGCTTGAGGCTTCAAGAAGACCTGGACAAGCTGCAGGAATGGTCGAACAAATGGTTGTTAGAGTTTAACCCAAGCAAACGTAATGTAATAATAGGGGTAGGAAGCAGGAGACTAGATACAAGGTATCTTTTAGGAGACGAAATACTTCAGGAGTCAGAGAGAGAGAAAGACATGGGGGGTTGATATCACGCCAGACCTGTCCCCTGAAGCTCATATCAAGAGGATAACATCAGCGGCATATGCCAGGCAGGCTAACATAAGGACGGCATTTAGAAACTTGTGTAAGGAATCTTTCAGAACGTTATATACCCCATATGTCAGACCAATCCTGGAGTATGCGGCTCCAACATGGAGTCCATATCTAGTCAAGCATAAGACTAAACTGGAAAAGGTTCAAAGGTTTGCCACCAGACTAGTACCCGAGCTGAGAGGTATGAGCTACGAGGAGAGACTACGGGAATTAAACCTCACTTCGTAGGAAGACAGAAGAGTTAGGGGGGACATGATCACCACATTCAAGATTCTCAAGGGAATCGAGGGGGGTAGATAAAGACAGGTTATTTAACACAAGGGGCACACGTACTAGTGAACACAGGTGGAAACTGAGTGCCCAAATGAGCCACAGAGATATTAGAAAGAACTTTTTTAGTGTCAGAGTGGTTGACAAATGGAATGCACTAGGAAGTGATGTGGTGGAGGCTGACTCTATACACAGTTTCAAGTGTAGACATGATAGAGCCCAGTTGGCTCAGGAACCTGTACACCTGTTGATTGACGGTTGAGAGACGGGACCAAAGAGCCAGAGCTCAACCCCGCAAGCACAGCGAGGTGAGTACAGGGGGCCTCGTAGCCTGGTGGATAGCGTGCAGGACTCGTAATTCTGTGGGGCGGGTTCGATTCCCGCACGAGGCAGAAACAAATGGGCAAAGTTTCTTTCACCATGAATGCCCCTGTTATCTAGCAGTAAATAGGTACCTGGGAGTTAGTCAGCTGTCACGAGCTGCTTCCTGGTGTGTGTGTGTGTGTGTGTGTGTGTGTGTGTGTGTGTGTGTGTGTGTGTGTGTGTGTGTGTGTGTGTGTGTGTGTGTGTGTGTGTGTGTGTGTGTGTGTGTGTGTGTGTGTGTGTGTGAGTGTGTGTGTGTGTGTGTGTGTGTGTGTGTGTGTGTGTGTGTGTGTGTGTGTGTGTGTGTGTGTGTGTGTGTGTGTGTGTGTGTGTGTGTGTGTGTGTGTGTGTGTGTGTGTGTGTGTGTGTGTGTGTGTGTGTGTGTGTGTGTGTGTGTGTGTGTGTGTGTGTGTGTGATGTGTGGAGAAAAATAAAATAGTTAGTAAACAGTTTATTGACAGTTTAGAGGCTGGCCGAAAGGGCAAAGCTCAACCCGCGCAAAAACAACTTGGTTGTTGTAGATGAATGCAACTAGGTGAATACACACACACATACACACACATACACACACACACACACACACACACGCACATAATCCCGGGTCTGGTAGTTGAGTAAACAGTGCGCAGGACTCGTAATCCTGTAGCCAGGGTTTGATTCCCGGACTAGGCAGAGACAAATGGGCAGAGTTTCTCTCACTCTGATGCCCCTGTTACCTAGCAGTAAATAGGTACCTGGGGCTTCCTGGGGATGTGTGTGTGTGTTAGAGAGAAATATGTGTAGTAGACATAATAGAGGAAAACAATTTGTTAGAAAGGCGGGGTCCAGGAGCTAATTGCTTGATTCTGCAGAGCCAAATAATAAGTACACAGACACACCCATAGATATGCTCTGGTATATCGTGGTGTGGCCGGAGGCTACCGGCCACACCATGTTGAGAACAACGTCTCTCCTCCGATCAGCGGAATTAAGAAACGTTGGGTTTGGTTAGCACCTGAATTGGTGACCGACTGGAAAATTCAAACGCTGTTGGCATTAAATTTTTGGGACACCCCAGGTTTAGCTCTGATCCTGTAACTATACTTAGGTAATTACATACACACTCACAAACAGAGTGGTGATGGAACAAGTTAAGTGAGAAAATTGTAGAGGCTAAAACCATTAGTAGTTTTAAAGCATTATATGACAAAGAGTTCTGGGAAGACGGGACACCACGTGTGTAGCTCTCATCCTGTAATTTCACTAAGGTAATTACACTAAGGTAATTATATATACACACACACACACACATTGTAAATATTCTCAAATCGTCCAATGTCTTCAATTATTACTGTTGAACAAAGCGGCTTCACTTAGTCCTTGGATTGAGTATACGGTAAGTATAGTTTATTATTATGGTTAATGGCGCCAACACACGCAGACGCACACATACGCGTGGGAACGCCATCGTTCCTGAGGTAAAACTACCCACATACCACAGGGATTAATTGTTCCAAGGAAAGTTGTCTTGAGATGATGTCGGGGCTTATCGTCCCCTCGGCGCGGTCCTTGATCAGGCCTCCTTTTTGCTACACATCCCCCTGGAAGCAGCCCGTAGCAGCTGTCTAACTGCCAGGTACTGCTGCTAGATATCAGGGGCATCAGGGTGAAAGAAACTCTACCCATTTGTTTCTGCCTCCATCGGGAATCGAACCCGGAACCTTGGAGTACGAATCCGTAGCGCTGTCCATTCAGCTGTCAGGCCCTCAAGGTGGGGTTGAATGGAAAGTTGTAATAAGCTGACATAAGTTTGCAGGTCCCTGTTTTAGTCATTTTGGAAGAATTAAGAAAGCAATAATAGGTAGTAACACTGACTTAGAATAAGTTAGGAGTAAATGTGTAGGATTTTGAGATATCTTAAATATTTGTTCCAGTATAAACATTGGTCAGAGTATACATTGCACGATTCTCTACATATCTTTTCTTCCAAATTCTGAAACAAACAATATGATAGCAGGAATATCTATAATTACAACACTGATTAGGTCTGAGGTACAATGAAGAAATACTACTCAAGTTAAGTCTACAATATTTGTCAAGACATTATATGCATAGGTTTTGGAATGAAATGTGATCACCGTCGAATTCAAAACTTTCCAATATCAAGAGCCATTTAATTCCACCCTAATGAGATACTAGACGGACTAACGAATATTTTGAGTTATAAGAAAAAGTGCAAGAGGCACGAGTTTAGTGCAAAATTGGTATTAAGGAGTTGGCTGGAGGGAAGCAGTAGACAAAAGCCGAACAAAATGGCGCTGAGAGTCACTGGCTGAGAGCGAGTCCCAGAATAATGTGGTGACACTGGTCTTGGTGGTCCCATCCTAGTGTGGTGACACTGGTCTTGGTGGTCCCATCCTAGTGTGGTGACACTGGTCTTGGTGGTCCCCTCCTAGTGTGGTGACACTGGTCGTGGTGGTCCCCTCCTAGTGTGGTGACACTGGTCTTGGTGGTCCCCTCCTTGTGTGGTGACACTGGTCTTGGTGGTCCCCTCCTAGTGTGGTGACACTGGTCTTGGTGGTCCCCTCCTAGTGTGGTGACACTGGTCTTGGTGGTCCCCTCCTAGTGTGGTGACACTGGTCTTGGTGGTCCCCTCCTTGTGTGATGACACTGGTCTTGGTGGTCCCCTCCTAGTGTGGTGACACTGGTCTTGGTGGTCCCCTCCTAGTGTGGTGACACTGGTCTTGGTGGTCCCATCCTAGTGTGGTGACACTGGTCTTGGTGGTCCCCTCCTTGTGTGGTGACACTGGTCTTGGTGGTCCCCTCCTAGTGTGGTGACACTGGTCTTGGTGGTCCCCTCCTTGTGTGGTGACACTGGTCTTGGTGGTCCCCTCCTTGTGTGGTGACACTGGTCTTGGTGGTCCCCTCCTAGTGTGGTGACACTGGTCTTGGTGGTCCCCTCCTAGTGTGGTGACACTGATCTTGGTGGTCCCCTCCTAGTGTGGTGACACTGGTCTTGGTGGTCCCCTCCTAGTGTGGTGACACTGGTCTTGGTGGTCCCCTCCTAGTGTGGTGACACTGGTGTGGGATATTTGGGCTCGATTCTGATTAATTAATAATTAAAATAGTAAATTAAATTACGAAGGACCACCCGCTTTTAAAGTAAAGAGGGAAACTGAGAATTTCAGATCATTAGATAAAATTCTAGAGAAAACCAGTGACTATGGATATGACTAGAAAGTATGATCATAAGAATAATTAATGGGCTGTATTATTAAAACCAAACCTCAAACACCTACATTGGGGGGTTATTACTGGAGGTCAGTACGTCCAGGAATCAGTGTGGTTCGTTCACTAATTCAATTAATAATAATCTAATCCGATAAATAATGCTGAATATAATATTATTCATATAAAGAAGAACATGAATATGAGCATAGTAATGAGTTACAGTAAATCACACATTAATATTAAACATTCTGAATGTATCAAATTGCTAGAATATGGAAAAAAAGAAATAAGCCTTAGCTTGTAGTAGGTTCCTTTAGATAACCCTGGAAGTCCTCTTAATCTCCAAGTCTGGTACACTGACGAATGGCACGGTTAACATGGAGAAGACAGCATGAGGAATTCGTCTCTCGAGCTGCAAGATAAATAACTACCAGTAGCAATTGATTTAACTACTCAATTCATATTCAAGATTATTGATATCTACAGATGGAATTCTAATCACCTGTTATTAGGTGTTATCCCGCTGCGTGACGAACAATCACCCCGCTATTATTAAACCTGTAAATGATGCATCAAATAAAGGGTACTTAGCTGTGGGCACTGTATAAGTATTAAGATTGCCGTAATTTCGCATCCCAGGCTCCGGTGAACCTATCCTGGATTGATGCGTTTCAAGCTGGCTGATCACGTGTCGTCAGGAACCAAGTCTAGGGGTCCCTCATTTAACACCAGCACTAGTTGAAGATATTATCTGCAAGGTCGTTCACGCCTCACAGTGGCGGCTTTCATCTGCGGATGAATAACACCTGCCCGATTTGCTGGGCAATGGCGTCGTTTATGAGTACGGTAAGTACAGTTCTGCCTCCTTCCGGCTCTGCACGTGTCCGCGTACCGACTGTGGGGGATGGCGTCCCTCCAACCCACGCCGAGTCGACGTTCATAACACAAATTATTGTCTTGAACATTAATATTTCTCGCATTCGCGCTTGAAACTCTAAAGACTGGACGGGTTTATTATTTAGAGGAACGAAATATTATTATTTAACTATTTAAGAATAGTAAATATATAAGGGAGAGGAGTTAATGTCTCCCCATGGCATTCGTTGATGACGTTAACACTATCGCGAGGTAGACGCTATGATTCTAACGCTCTATTCGGCTTTTAGTTAGAGAACAATTCGTCTGCAATCAGTTGTCATACAGAATGCTTTAATTATGGAGAATCGTATTTAATTCTCACACAAATTGAATATAATGTGTTTTACTGTAAAGAAATCTGACGCAATACTGGCGTCAGGTGACGTGAGAATTCTAGCCTAATGCACAGATGAATTATTAGTACAGGAGAATTCTACGAGTTGTTAATTTTACTTACTACAATATTTAGTATGGTTAGTAATAAGT
Organism: Procambarus clarkii; assembly: GCF_040958095.1. Lineage (NCBI taxonomy): Eukaryota > Metazoa > Arthropoda > Malacostraca > Decapoda > Cambaridae > Procambarus > Procambarus clarkii. The sequence continues at coordinate 13,720,258 of NC_091164.1, forward strand.
AATGAGAATACAACAATGCTGTATTCGATGTTGGAAATATCCAACATAACTCCGGGGGGGGGATTCCCAGGGTCGCAGTGTACTGTGTTGTACTGACCTATCCCGAAGTGATATTAAGATTAATACATTAGTATGTTAGTACACACATAACGAACGTCCCGGATTTATCAAGGACTTACAAGAATTTGAGTCTTGCTATTTACATGTCAACTGAAACATGTTGTTTGTAGCCTACACAATATTTATAAAATTTAACTCTCCCAATTTAAACTAACAGAATCTACAGTAATGCGATATCTTGGGTCATAGTGACGTGTAATGTTTCGTTACGTGATATCACATCGTAGTATCAGCACAGTTTTCTTAGTGGGAAATGAAGGAAATTATTCTTCTTCAGAGTTATAATAGGCTCGCAAATTCCGCCTACATTGTTGAGCTGCAGCTCTAGTGGGACGGTTGCTTGGAGGAACAAATTCATTGTCCTCTGAAATTACCGGGGAAACTGGATCTGACTGATATTCTTGTTCAGACAGTTCTAGGGGAACCAGCTTCTCTAAAGTTTTTAGAGTAGTGTTGCCTTTGCATAAGACCTTAACACTCTTAGGACACCTTGTCGATCTAGGTGAATGGTGACGATTTTTCCGATAGGCCACTCGGACCTTGGTCCATCACTGTCGACTAGTACAAGGTCTCCAGGTTTTAATTGTACCTTATTGTAAGGACTCGAAGCTCCGTAGTGGTACTCTTGTAGAGCTGTGAGGTATTCTCGAGTCCACACCTCATTCCACCTGTTAATAACTCTAGAAAGATGCTGGTAGCTTTCCACCAAGTCTCCTCTGGTCACATGGGATGGGTCTACAGGGTCCTCTTCGGCTAAGGGGATGAGAGGGCTCAGTAGACCTCCATGGATCAAGTGAGAGGGGCTCAGTGGTTCTCTCTGGGTGTAATCGTCAGACAGGTAGGTGATCGGGCGGTTATTGACTCGCGCCTCGATTTCCACAACAATAGTTTGGAGTTCTGAGTAACTGACCTTTTGTCGGTGTAACGTTTTCCTTAGACATCTTTTGACTGTGTCTACCATTCGCTCATAGAACCCACCTTGCCAAGGGGCTCTTGGTGCTATGAATTTCCAGTGACATTGTCTTCTTTGTAAGACTGATTGCACTTCAGGGTGGTTCCAGACTCCTTCTCGCAAACAACTTTCTCCCGCTACAAAATTAGATCCGTTGTCTGATATCATTAATCTAGGACATGATCGACGGGCAGCAAATCTGCGGAAAGCTTGAATGAAAGCTTCAGCACTCAAGTTTGGGGTGACCTCTAAGTGCACGCCTCTGGTTGTAGCACAGGTAAAGAGACAAATGTACGCCTTCACTGGTATATTATCTGGGTTACCAGTGAGGAGTAAGGCTCCTGTATAATCTACTCCAGTGGTTTCGAATGGACGAAGATGAACTACTCGCTCTTCTGGGAGTGGAGGAGGTCCTGGGTAAGGACAGACTCTAGCGTCGTATCTCTTACAGATTACACAAGATTTAATAATGGTCTTAACAGTTTGACGTCCTTGAGGAAGCCAGTACTTTTGTCTAAGGTCGGTGAGAGTATCTAAAACTCCACCATGTAGGGTACCATATTGATGGTGATGTAAGACAAAAAGTTTAGTTATGATGTGGTGGCGAGGTAAAAGGATTGGGTTCTTAGTGTCTAAGTCAATTTTTGCATGTAGCAAACGTCCTCCACATCGTAGTATGTTATGAGTGTTGACATCGTACCAGATGCCCAGAGATTTAGTGAGTTTATCCGGAAGATTCTCAAATTCGCTTCCGTAAGTCTCTTGCTGCGCCCGCTTAATCCAATAGTGAACAGGATTGGGAAATTTGTGTCGAATCCCTACTTTAGAGAGAAAATCAAACACGTGTGCAGTCACTCGTAACAATTTGCTTAAATTAGAATAATGATGAGGATTAATGGCTAATGTTCGCTGAGGTTCTGGTTCCTTCATGGGAGCGGTGATACTGGTCACTATGACTTGTGGCTTTTGTTTGGGCCACTGACCACCAACAAGCCATGAAGGTCCGTTGAACCACAGCGAAGATTTGACAAGTTGTTTTAATGTCAATCCTCTTGATAAATAATCGGCAGGATTGTCCTTAGTAGGGACATGTCTAAACTTGTAACCTGCGGATAAATCATGAATCTCCCTGACGCGATTACTTACGTAAGGAGTCTTGTTGTTATTGTTTCTTACCCATTGTAAGACTGCCTTGTTGTCTGACCACACTACAATCTCTCCAAAGTGGATATTACTGAGTGTCTTTGCCAGGCAATGGGCCAACCTTACTCCCACTAGCAATGCAGTCAACTCCATCTGAGGTAAGGATCTCTTCTTGATGGGAGCAACTCTTGCTTTTGATGTGAGTAAAATTGATTGAGCACTGTTAACTAAATAGGCTACTGCACCATATGCTTTGCCAGAGGCATCGCAAAAAACGTGCAAATTGGTGGGTAAGTTTGGTCCTGAAGCATTACGTGGAAATTTCAAAACACCTTACTGATTAAAATCCATTGAGAGTATTTGCCATTTGGCTTGTAACTCACTTGGTAACGGATCATCCCATCCCATATGTTGTTGCCAGCACTCCTGCATTAGGAGTTTGCCCCTTATTAATATAGGACTAAGTAGGCCTAAAGGGTCAAATGGTTGACTGACAAATGAGAGCAGTGTTCTCATGGTAAGGGTTGAGTTATCAGTTTGCACTGACTTGACATTCATCTCGTCAGTGTTGGTGTTCCATTCCACGCCTAGAACCTTTAATTTACTGGGTACCTGATAATCGGGAAATTCTTTCTCAATTAACTGGTTAAGCAGTTTATTATTTGAGGCCCATGACTGTAGAGGCATATTAGCTCCTAACAGTTCACGGTTAGCCTCATGGTAGATTTCTACCAGATCAGCTTGATCATTAGTTGTCCCCTGGAAATTGTCGACATATAAGTTGTCGCTAATGGTTGCCTTATAAGGGCTGTCTGATTTCCTCAAATGCGTGTCTAATGTTGCTTGCAAAAGAAACGGTGAGGATGTAGCACCAAATAATACAGAGGCGAACCGATAGGTGATTATTTCACTGTTAGGATCCAGTGGATCCTCGTACCAGAGGAATTTTGTGTAGTCACGATCTTCCTCCTGCAATCCTACTCGGAGAAAGGCTTTGCTGATGTCAGCAGTGTAGGCAAAAATGCCTGTGCGAAATCGTAACAATACGTCATGTAGCCTTTGTGTTAGGCTAGGTCCCGTTTGGAGACATTCATTTAGAGACACACTATTAGGCTTTACTTTAGCACTGCAATTAAAGACAATACGAATAGGTGTTGTCAGTGAGTCTTTCACCACAGCATGGTGAGCTAAATAATGACCTGTTTTTCGGTCATCGTGTTCAACAACTTCAATGAACTTATTGTCAAGTTGTTGTTGGATAAGTTGGTGATACATGGTTAGTTTGTCTGGCTGCTTTTGCAGTCGTGTTAATTGAGATCGCAGTTGTGAGGCTGCCATAAAATAATTCACTGGAAGTTGGGGATGATCTAACTTCCATGGAAGTCTTACCCAGTATTGTTTATTTGAGTAGACAACTGTATCCAGATATTGCTGGTAAGTCCATGTATCATCAGGACTTGGTTGCTCAGGGATGATGCCTAACGTATCTAAATCCCACAAACGATGTATTGGTGGGTCAGACTCAATGTCCTCGGCTATTTCCCTGAAGCGTAGGGGTGACTGCTCTAAGCCTAGTCACGCCACAATTACATTATTGGTTTGTTGGTTTGTGGGCGCTGGACCTTGTCTGAAAAGCACGGGTCCTGTGAGCAATTTGCCACCTGCGGACGACAACAAATTCATACCATGTTGCCTAGTGCATCCAGTGATAAACTTGTAGTAATGATCCGCGCCTATTAATATTCCAATATCTGTGAGACAATCGGAATTTATTTTATTATCCGCTAGCCTCATGCGGTTTCGCTTAAGGTGTCTCACTGTGAGAGCTAATACTGTGACCTGCAGGTCCGTAGGAATCTTATCCACTACCACCGCATGGATTGGGCTAGCAGAGGATCCTAGTCTAACTAGTAATTTAACTACCTTGTAGTCACGCGGTCCACTATTTGATAGGAAACCAGAAATGTTTAACTTCACACTTTTGGTAGGTTTTAAATTTAAATCATCTACCAACTGTTGTGTGATGAAGGTTTTTTGGGAACCTTGGTCAAAGAGACCTCTACTGATAATTCTAGATCTTCGGTTTATTAATTTAAGCTGAGCGGTAGGCAAGGTAGTACTGTTGCCTGACTCAGTAGCGAGTACATTCACTTCGTGATGTACTTTACAATATTGCACTGCAGTAGAATTAGTAAAATTCTCTCCAGTGGTTATAGTTGGTGTAGGAGATTTCCTACATAAGGCGTAATGGTGTACACCCTGGTTACAACGGTTGCAAGTACGTAGTGGTACTGCACATTTCTTGGGATCATGAGAACCCATACATTTAGTGCATTTGTGCAATTCCTGTAACCTTTTAACTCTAGCATTATACGTAGGATAAGCTGAGCATTGGGAAGTGGTGTGTTCCTGATTGCAGAACAGACACTTTCTTTGATTAATAGACTTAATCTCTTTAGTAGACAAGTCATGAGTTATCTCTGAAGGAGATACTGAGTAGGTACCTACATTTCCACTTCTTTTCCTGGTGGATGGAGTAGGTTTGGATTTATATTTATTAGACTTACTTGGAGTCTGTTTAGGTTTGACTGAAATATCAGTATTAATTGGTTTGGACTCAGGTTTAATTTTGTCATGAGTCTTTAACCTATTAACTGTGATCCTCAACCCCTCGAAAATCTGATCGAGAGTAAGAAACTCAGTATTATAATGTGAGCAGAGCTCTGTCAAGACGTTTCGAGGTAATTTGCTCTGTAACAATAGCTTGATAGACCATTCAGAACTAGATATTTTAACCTTGGTACCTAAGGCCTTCACTAGAGGACTCTACTTCTAGTCTGAAGCTTTGAAGTGACTCTGGTCTACTGTTTGGTGCATTCAGATCTAGTAATTGATAATAAAGGGTGGCTATACTTAACTCTTTGTTGCAATAGTTTAACTTCAGGAGTTTTATAGCTTCCTCATAATTACTCTCATTAAGATTAAGGTTATGTATGACCTTTTTAGCCTCTCCTTTGAGAAGACTGAGTAGGTATGAAAATTTAGAAACTTTGTCTAGAGACTGTTTCTTATGGATGTGAACTTCAAAAGAAGTCCAAAAATTATCCCAATTTTCTGTATCTAATCCTGAAAAGGTGGGCAAGTCTAGAGTAGGTAAACGAACCTCAGGTAAGTGATTATTGAAGTGAGACCCAGTGTTGCTGGCATTGGATCCAGACTGTTTGGCTAATTTAGATAGCCTGAAAATTTTATCATGAGTCTCCTCTTCATATTGGGAGATGTCGGTTACTATTTGACTTACTTCATCAGGATCAATTTCTACAGTATTTAGCAGAGCAAGATAAGATTGAACTGCAGTTCTGACTTGATCAAATTTCAGATCAGCCAATCTAACTGTTGACTCTAAGTGATAAGAGTCAATGGGATTATCTTTAGTTTAGTCATCAGCCTTATTAATTAATCTGGTCAAGTGACCTTTAAGGCCAATGTAGGTTCTCCTCAATTGTTCAGGAGTAGCCATGTTGGGCTTAGATTCAAACTTCACAGTGTTAGTATATGTATTACTAATGAAGCTTGGATACTTGTTCATTAGTGAACAGGTAACATTAATTGTAGCCTAATTTAATGTGACTACTTTATGTTTACCTCACTTGAGGTTGAATGTACCTACCTACCTAACAACAAATAGCTAGATATTTTGTGTACTGTCTGAACTCCACCACTAGTTCTCGTCCGGTTAGCTCATCCTTATCACCATCAGAGTTAATGGAGATAATCCAGCAATACGCAAAATAGATACACACAAATAATGCATACAAGAGAAATATTATGGAGATACTCCAATCAGAGTTATCTCAAAAATTTATCCCACCCTGAAGAGGGTCAGCACAAATAATGTAATATATACACAACACTGACTAGTTTTAGATCTAGTCGTAATAATTCCTAACTAAGAACATAAATTATTTAGTCTGGGTTTGTACCAAATTCAGTACAATCTCAGCCTAAATTCTACCTAATAACATGGGTAAAGATTATTGTGGTGCAATAAGGTAAATATAGTTGTGCTGTATTTTTGGTTTTTTGTTTTGTTTTATAAGAGTGCTCTTGCACACACAGGTGAACAATTATGTACAGTTAAGTTTGGCTTGCTAGCCACAGCCTTTTGTGATGGTTGATGGTGTTAATTAACTTGTCAACCACATGCAACCTAGATTCCCCTGACAAATGTACACCGTCTCTGTTCAGGTTCTGTCTGTAAGGTCTGGCTGTAAATTGGATATATGTGGCATCCAATCTCACTCGTTTTTTCAGCCTGAAATTTATGTACTTAGCAGCTCTCAGGTAGTATTCCGGAGTTACTCCCCAACGATTATCTTGGCTTGGTTGGCGAGGCTCCACTAATGTGAATACTACTTATTCACTGATGAGCTTGAAAGAAGAAATTATGTTTTTGAGGTGTTTGATCACCTCAGCTGGATGACGAGTGGGGTGGATGTCATTACCACCTAAGTATATGATGGTTAGGTGGTGAGGACACTCTAACGTAGGTGTTAGGGTGGTGTTATTGTAAAAGTTATGAGCTGTTGCTCCTGGTGACCTAAAGATTCTCACCTCGGTGTGAGGTATAGGTCTAATTGTTGTGGGTAATTGGCTATGACCCACTAAAGCCACTTTATACATGAGGTAAAAGTAGCAATATGTTAGTGTGATCTAGGCTAACTAATGTGTTACAATGTTAGTTGACACAATTAATTAAATAGTTAGTCTAGCTTCTATCACACAAGGATTAGTTATTAATGGTTAATATTTGATTATAGATTTAATGCTTATCCGGTTCGATAAGGACCATAATGTGGGATATTTGGGCTTGATTCTGATTATTAATAATTAAAATAGTAAATTAAATTACGAAGGACCACCCGCTTTTAAAGTAAAGAGGGAAACTGAGAATTTCAGATCATTAGATAAAATTCTAGAGAAAACCAGTGACTATGGATATGACTAGAAAGTATGAGCATAAGAATAATTAATGGGCTGTATTATTAAAGAAACAAACCTCAAACACCTACATTGGGGGGTTATTACTGGAGGTCAGTACGTCCAGGAATCAGTGTGGTTCGTTCACTAATTCAATTAATAATAATCTAATCCTATAAATAATGCTGAATATAATATTATTCATATAAAGAACATGAATATGAGCATAGTAATGAGTTACAGTAAATCACACATTAATATTAAACATTCTGAATGTATCAAATTGCTAGAATATGGAAAAAAAGAAATAAGCCTTAGCTTGTAGTAGGTTCCTTTAGATAACCCTGGAAGTCCTCTTAATCTCCAAGTCTGGTACACTGACGAATGGCACGGTTAACATGGAGAAGACAGCATGAGGAATTCGTCTCTCGAGCTGCAAGATAAATAACTACCAGTAGCAATTGATTTAACTACTCAATTCATATTCAAGATTATTGATATCTACAGATGGAATTCTAATCACCTGTTATAAGGTGTTATCTCGCCGCGTGACGAACAATCACCCTGCTATTATTAAACCTGTAAATGATGCATCAAATAAAAGGTACTTAGCTGTGGGCACTGTATAAGTATTAAGATTGCCGTAATTTCGCATCCCAGGCTCCGGTGAACCTATCCTGGATTGATGCGTTTCAAGCTGGCTGATCACGTGTCGTCAGGAACCAAGTCTAGGGGTCCCTCATTTAACACCAGCACTAGTTGAAGATATTATCTGCAAGGTCGTTCACGCCTCACAGTGGCGGCTTTCATCTGCGGATGAATAACACCTGCCCGATTTGCTGGGCAATGGCGTCGTTTATGAGTACGGTAAGTACAGTTCTGCCTCCTTCCGGCTCTGCACGTGTCCGCGTACCGAATGTGGGGGATGGCGTCCCTCCAACCCACGCCGAGTCGACGTTCATAACACAAAGTATTGTCTTGAACATTAATATTTCTCGCATTCGCGCTTGAAACTCTTAAGACTGGACGGGTTTATTATTTAGAGGAACGAAATATTATATTTAACTATTTAAGAATAGTAAATATATAAGGGAGAGGAGTTAATGTCTCCTCATGGCATTCGTTGATGACGTTAACACTATCGCGAGGTAGACGCTATGATTCTAACGCTCTATTCGGCTTTTAGTTAGAGAACAATTCGTCTGCAATCAGTTGTCATACAGAATGCTTTAATTATGGAGAATCGTATTTAATTCTCACACAAATTGAATATAATGTGTTTTTACTGTAAAGAAATCTGACGCAATACTGGCGTCAGGTGACGTGAGAATTCTAGCCTAATGCACAGATGAATTATTAGTACAGGAGAATTCTACGAGTTGTTAATTTTACTTACTACAATATTTAGTATGGTTAGTAATAAGTAATGAGAATACAACAATGCTGTATTCGATGTTGGAAATATCCAACAACTGGTCTTGGTGGTCCCCTCCTAGTGTGGTGACACTGGTCTTGGTGGTCCCATCCTTGTGTGGTGACACTGGTCTTGGTGGTCCCCTCCTAGTGTGGTGACACTGGTCTTGGTGGTCCCATCCTTGTGTGGTGACACTGGTCTTGGTGGTCCCTTCATAGTGTGGTGACACTGGTCAAGGTGGTCCCCTCCTAGTGTGGTGACACTGGTCTTGGTGGTCCCCTCATAGTGTGGTGACACTGGTCGTGGTGGTCCCCTCCTAGTGTGGTGACACTGGTCTTGGTGGTCCCATCCTAGTGTGGTGACACTGGTCTTGGTGGTCCCCTCCTTATGCAGTTACGCAGGTCTTATGGATCCCAGTCTTAATGTGGTTACAGTGGTCTTGGGGGTATACGGATTGCGTGGAGCATGATATCATTTACATTATTGCGTGGAGCCGCAAGGTTGTAACCAATGAGCAGAAGTCTTTGAGTGACGTTACCTCAGACGTTACCAACCCACTACAAGGTAGGATAGTTACATTGACTAATGTTTATTAATAACCTAGTCCCCATATTCACATTGACCAGTGCTGATTGATAAGCTAATCCCATATTAACATTGACTATTGTTGAACTAATTATTGTTTATCCTAGTCCCATTTATTACCATAGTCTAGTTGTACTACACTGAACAACCTAGTCCCATTAATTAATAGTGCAGACTCAATTTTGGGTGTGATTTATACCAGGACGAGTTGAGCTGGCTATGAATAATTACGAATTTTATAAATATTTACTGATAATCATTGTACCTTTGAGTGATTAATTAGTTTCTACACCAAGCAGGGATGATTTTGACGAGCTAACCTTTAGTTACTTCAAAGGACACTGTTACCACTCATATCATTTGTGTGTGATTATATATGTTAATTTCAAGTGCCAACCTTCTAAGATGTAGGATTATAGCCAAGTGACAGCAAAATTTTACTCTAGGCTATTACAATCAGTTCTTGCTCACAATTTATGAGCTAATTGATTATTCATAAATATTTTTTTTTAGATATATACAAGAGTTGTTACATTCTTGTACAGCCACTAATACGCGTAGCGTTTCGGGCAGGTCCCTGGAATACGATCCCCGCTGCAAAGAATCGTTTTTACAACCAAGTACCCATTTTACTGTTGAGTTATACAGAGGCTACAGTTAAGGATTTGCGCATAATATCAGTATATATACTGATATTAGTATATATACTAACACTTTTCTGGATTTTAGACTTGGAATTACGGGCGTTTTCCCTAACCGCTTGTCGGATCACGACGTAAATTTACGGTGCGGTTTAAAATATTTGTAAAAAATCCAGTTTAAATCCGATTTACTTGGGGTTTGTTTCAAACTCCGCGCCATGAAATTCCCGTTCTTTCGAGTATGCCGCAAGTCACGTCGGCCTACTGGGTCACGTGACAGGCCGTGACCCAGTGATCCGTCACGTGATCGGATCTCTCTCCCCTCGGCCGCCAAACTCGCACGTTTTCAAGGATTATTACCCGTTTGTGTGTGTTTATAACCCACTAAATTCATCAATAATGGATCCAGCACCAGGCCCAAGCGGTGTTTCGGCTACAGGAGCCTCAGAATCAAGTGGAAAAGACAGGATTGCCGCCATCTATAGGAGGTTTGCTGTTATGAGGCTCACTCCCACCAAGATTCCCAATGTCTTGGATGCCTTTGATCAAGCTGAAAATGAACGAAGTGATGCAGAAGGTGAGGATGTAGAAGAAGAATTTGAAATTGGGGGCCGTAGACCCCTTGGGGATGACTCAACAGAGGATGAGACTGAAAGCCAAACTGAGGAGGAGGAGGAGGAGGGGGCGAGTTGCGGGCGACAAGCGAGTTGTCTCTATGATTACCAACCTACACAATGCAGACACAAAGAAAGTTCAGAAAAGAAAACGAGTTCGCAGGGCAGATGGAACAGTAAGACTACAGCAGGTTGTGGTGAACAAACCACAGGCAATTGTTGACTACAATAAGTTCATGAAGGGTGTTGACCACTTTGATCAAATGGTAAAGTATTACCATTTCGCCAGGAAATGTCACAAGTGGACCAAGAAAATAATATTTTATTTCTTGCAAATGGCATTGCAAAACGCTTATGCATTGTACAAGGCCAACACAGATGATCGAAGGAAACTAACTCTGCTCCAGTTCCATGAGGTTGCTATTTGGTCTTTATTGAAATTTGACAAGGCAGAGTGGCCTGCAACAACTACACCATCTCCACATCTAGTTCATGCTCCAGACATAAATGATGACACTGGTCCTGTGTATCCTGCTGCTGACCCGTCAACACCTGGCCCGTCGGGTGTGAGGCGCCCTCTCTTCACGTCTACACCTAGTGCTGAAGCTGAATATGATGGATATAATTCATATTCCACATTAGTGTTTGAAAACAATAGTGAGAGCGACGATTCAGACAGTAGTTTATTGCCAACCCAGAGACAACAGCGACGTATTGTTATAGCAGAGACTCGCCTGAACTATAAATTGAAACATGAGCTGGTAAAAATCCCCAAACGTCGCAGGTGTGAAGTGTGTGCAAAGTCGGGTATCAGGAAGGAAACTGGTATAGCGTGCAAGACATGCGATGTTCCACTTTGCGTCATACCTTGTTACACCACTTATCACAGGAAAAGGGTGTATTAGGTGGACAAGAAATAACCACCCGCACCAGCTTCACTCCACCTAGGAACATCTGTTGAGCAACTTCAGGAATCAGTACCTGAAGGAGGTGGAGTGGAGATAAAATGCTCAACTTATTTTACTACAATCGTCTTTGCTTTGGTAAGTACACATAATTGTCTTAGATTGTTTCAGTATTGTAGTCTATTTTCTTAGGAATATTTTGATACCTAAATGAGAACTGTAGCACGAAAACTAAAGTAAGTATACACGAAACAAGAGAAACTTTTTTTTGTGGGTGTTGCGGGTGTGAGTTAGTGTCAAGAGCGGGTTCCGGTTGTGTGTTTTCCGTCATCTCTACAGCTGTGAATTCCAAGGAATTGTATTTGATATGCATATGTCTGTGTAGGGAATTTTATTCCGAACACTATACAAAAGAAAAAAACGGTGTGAAACAAGTATAAACTTGAAAAACATGAGCGAAGTAAAAACTTTTGACGCTCACGGATACAAACACGCGTAAGATTTTATTCGCCGCAAATTTATTTGACGCTGTGTTGGCCAACTCTACCCATGTTCTTATAGAACTTTCTATTGCGAACACATTGCTGTAAAAATGAAATACGTAGCTCCAGAAATAATGTCAGGACAGTGAAATAAGTATAAACATTCAAAGCACTGCATCACACCAGTGTCGTCGCTGCTGAAATCACGGCTAACGCTTCGCCCAGTTTCCACACTCGCGCGGGTCACCCGATACCATAATTAGACATTGATAGGAATATGTCTGGGTGGGGAATGTTATTGCGAGTTCAGTGATATCAAAATGAGCGCTGTAGGATGACTGTGAGGCTGGCAACAAACGAAAGAGTATGAACATTTACTTCCTGTTTGGGTGTCACGGCGAGTCATCTTCGTGTTTATTTACTTCGTGGTGGGATACCAAATGCTTGTGTGACATTTTATGCATATGATCTTGTAGAGAATTTTATTGCCAACGCATTGATACGAAAATGAAAAACGTAGCTCGAGAATTGATGTTAGCAGCGTGAAAAGATTATACACTTTTTGTGTTTACGCTTGAGCGCCCAGAACGCCCCGCGCACAACCAGCTTTATTTTCAGCAAGTGCCGTGCGCACTAAAGTGCTAATATATATTATATACTAATATAATATATATATTATACTAATATATATATATATATATATATATATATTAGTATTATACTAATATATATATATTAGTATTATACTAATATCAGTATATAATATCATAATACACCAGAATATCAGTGCATAATACCCTCTGTTTCTTTCATTACGAAATTAAGGGGCCCGAAAAACAGAAAGCAGCAACCAGTATAACATGAAATGTCTAGTAACAGTGTGCTTTTCCACAGATCATATTTGAGTCACAAAGGACATGTGACTAAACAACTGAACAAGTGTGATCAATTGATCCAGTCAAATGTGGCAACTAAAGTACTTGTAAACCACAAGGTGGTGGCTAAACAAAAGCAAGAACTACTGAGGCTGGGAATAATTATCTTCAAAACATCATTCAACAAAATGATGATCCAGGAAGACTAGACTTCTTCCATGCCGAAACAGAACAATATGAGGAGGATGTCCAAGATCACCTGGATAAATTAATACAGTTCTTAGAACAATTAAATAGAAACTCTGTCTCTTAAAATGCTATAACAACAAGTGGAGCAAATACATCTTGTCTCGACAATGAAGTTCGTCTACCTGACATTGATTTACCTCAGTTTCATGGCAGAGAAGATGAAACTAAACTAATGTAACTAAAACACGTTCGATTCATTAGTGAACCCTAAAAGTTCCACTAATAAAATAAATAAATTTATTTATTTGTGATGTACTCTTAAGGGAGAAGCAATGTCAGTTATTGATCATCTGATTCCAAGTGATGGCGACTACGATACTGACGTACAGTTGTTAGATGTCAACTATAGTTACAAAAAGATTGCTATAGCTAACCTCTATTATAAACTTAGAGCAATACCAACACCAGAAACAACACTTGAAGCTGTTCAAGAATTTAGACTCCAAGTGGAGTCTCTAGGCAAAGCTCTTGCTGCCAAGGCAGAGGTTCCCAAGGCAGAATGCGTGTTAAAATTAGAGATTCAGAGTAAATTCCCCCAAAATTTTTAGCCTCCATCTGTTCTCATTATTTGACAGACATCCTAACCCCTGGATGAAATAATGATGGGTTAAGGATGACGGTGAACCCATGAGAGCCCATGAGACAATGGTACCAACAAAGAGTTCTTCAACTGACAAGTCTAAACCGGCGAAGTCCGTGGAGAACCCAAGTAATAATAATCAAACAAAGAGTACAACAAGTACTCAATCTAACTTTAAACAATATATTTTCACACCAAAGTGGAACCAAGGCAGAGTGGGTACATATGCAGTAGGACTCTTCAAACCTATAGTTACTGTGTCATCCAAGACGGTAACTCCAGAGGGTGCGGTAGGCTATGGAACATGTTGGTTCTGCCAATAAAAACATTCAATGTACCACAGCCCCAATTTTCCTGATTGTGACGCCCGAGTCGAGAGACTCAAAGGGTTACGACATTGCACGAGGTGCCTCAGGAAACACAAACGCCTCGACTTTGAGATCCAATTACACACCTGTGATATGTGTAACAAGCGTCAGCAGCATGCAGTATTGCGAGGAGACACCAAAATAAAGTCTCCAAAGCCCAAAGTGGAAGATAACATTCCCACCTCAATACAATACTGCAAGGTACGACAGAAAATTAATGTCCTATCGACAAAGACCAGAAATACTGCGACTTTGCCTACTGCCCAAATTACCATCCAGAATTAGAGGGCCAGGGCCCGTACTCGTGGGTTGTTTGACCAAGGGTCCCAAAGAACATGTCACTAAAAAGGTGGCAGATGATCTTCAATTAAGGCGTGTAAATCAGGTGAACTTGAATATTTCTTGGTTCCTAGCTGATACAGGACCTCAAGTCTACAAGGTAATACAGCCATCAGTACGATTAGACAGCTAAGTCTGTCAAGTACAAGCCATTGTGGTGGACGCAATAACAGCCGACCTACATGTGCAAGGTCTGGGAGCTACTGCCAAATTCCTGAGAAATGTAGGAATGAAACTGGCAGATAAAATCAAGCCTGATCACCTCACCGACTTCGGAATCCTTGTAGGTGCAGAATACTACCACCAATTCATCACTAGCCCAACTAAATATCAGGGCATAAACATGTTAAATTCTTCAGGAGGCAAATTACTCACCGGCTCAGAATTAAGCCTGAGGAGATCTATGCCTGCAGGCAAACAATACCAATATAAATCTAAATTTGTCAGCTGATTATACAACTCCAGTAGCATTATACTTAGGAGAATACAGTTGACTATAACAATCTTGTTGTCATCATTTAAAGCTGAAGATAAGTTCATGAGGCCTCAGTGGCAAATCAGTTAACAGTAGCCTAAAGCAGCAACAAGTCACTGCGACCAATGTCACTGAACCCACTACAGTCTCAGAACCATACTTGATATTAATTGATTGACTATTCACTCCTTTGAATCAACTAACTAAATTAAACCCAATTTGTCAGCCAATTAACTCCAGCATAAAAAAAACACAATGGAGCATGACTGACTATATAAATCCTACTACTGATTTTGATTCATTTATTATTCAAATTAAATGCATTCCATGGGCTTCAATGTTTATATATCAGTGACCATTCATCTGAACAAGCTTCAAATCAATACAACTAATGTCACTGTTCTCACTGCAGTCCCAGAATCATACTTGACTAGTAATTGTTCACATTCAATCCTCTAGGTTAAATAAAATGTAATTAGACTAGAAATTTAGCCTCCCAAGAGTTTACAGGGAAATGAAATCGCCTAAGACTTTCAGCCTCTGCTACTCTAGTACGGAACATACGTCCTTTACGAACTGACGCACAAATGTGTGATTACTAAATACTAACATAAAATTAATCTAATAAGTCTGATGAGAAATTTTGGTGTTCGTCTGTTCTAAATATTGGACTTCGACCCGTGCTTGGCCCTCGGGGAATTATGTCGGAAAAACTGACACCATTTATTAATTTTCAATACTATATGCAGATAATATTTCTGCTGTTTTGTAATAACAAATAATCCAACAAAAAGTGCTTTAATCACTTTTGAAAATGAGGCACAGTGGAATTTTCATCAGTAGAAAATGGGGATATCATTGCCACATGTCATTAAATTCACCATCTAATAATCGGAATAATTCTTAATACTACAGTTGACTGTAAACAACATAAAACATTTCCCTAAGCTGGTATGATGCCCACAGAGCATAGTGGCCCACCCTAACACAGCATGACAACTCATGCTGATGAAGTGGGTGCAATATAGTTGTGCATTAATTGGCTGTATTAATGCACAACTATATTCTACCCACTTCAAGACTCCGCACCAATATAGAAGCATCAAGAAATATGGGCCAATAGGCCCTCTGCAGTTACTTCCATTCTTCCCTTTAACTAACAAAATATTATATCCATTGTTTCGTGTTCTGTCTTGTGTTGAAAGTTTGTTTTCACCTCATCCAAAACATTTGTAACATATCACCTCACCCAAATGCAGGTATAAAATCGAAGATGTTTAAGCTCTATTCAGTTATAGTTGTGTGTGAGTAAACTAAAGTCTTTGAAAATGTAATAAGTTTTACGAAACGCACTCAAGTGTCGCGTCAGACTAGAAATAAAAATGAATTTTGGAGAATTGATTTTTCAATTACCATCAACAGTGAAAAGTAACATAAGATAGATCGAGAAAATTCGTGTTTAAATTATTAATCTTACTTTTTCGGTCATATTTAATAATATATATATATATTTATATATATATATATATATATATATATATATATATATATATATATATATATATATATATATATATATGTATATATATATATATATGTATATATATATATATATATATATATATATATATATATATATATATATATATATATATATATATATATATATATATATATATATTAGTATATTTTGGTAGCAGTCTTTCCTGTAGACATATATTATTAAATATGACCGAAAAAGTAAGATTAATAATTCTAACACGAATTTTCTCAATCTTTCGTACATTACGCTTCACTGTTGGAGGTAAATCAAAAATCAATTCTCCAAAATTCATTTTTATTTCTAGTCTGACGCGACACGGGCGCGTTTCGTAAAACTTATTACATTTTCAAAGACTTTAGTTCACAAATACACAACTGATTAGAACTTACGTATCTCCGATTTATATCTACATTTGAGTGAGGTGGGAGGGGTGATGTGGCATTAACACAAGACAGAACAAGAGGGGATATTAATAGGGTATTAAAAGTATCAACACAAGACAGAACACAAACAATGGGTATTGAATAGAAGAGTTTGTAGAAAGCCTATTGGTCCATATTTCTTGATGCTTCTATATTGGAGCGGAGTCTTGAGGTGGGTAGAATATAGTTGTGCAATAATTGGCTGTTGATTGCTGGTGTTGACTTCTTGATGTGTAGTGCCTCGCAAACGTCAAGCCGCCTGCTATCGCTGTATCTATCGATGATTTCTGTGTTGTTTACTAGGATTTCTCTGGCGATGGTTTGGTTGTGGGAAGAGATTATATGTTCCTTAATGGAGCCCTGTTGCTTATGCATCGTTAAACGCCTAGAAAGAGATGTTGTTGTCTTGCCTATATACTGGGTTTTTTGGAGCTTACAGTCCCCAAGTGGGCATTTGAAGTCATAGACGACGTTAGTCTCTTTTAAAGCGTTCTGTTTTGTGTCTGGAGACTTTCTCATGAGAAGGCTGGCCGTTTTTTTGGTTTTATAGTAAATCGTCAGTTGTATCCTCTGATTTTGGTCTGTAGGGATAACGTTTCTATTAACAATATCTTTCAGGACCCTTTCCTCCGTTTTATGAGCTGTGGAAAAGAAGTTCCTGTAAAATAGTCTAATAGGTGGTATAGGTGTTGTGTTAGTTGTCTCTTCAGAGGTTGCATGGCTTTTCACTTTCCTTCTTATGATGTCTTCGATGAAACCATTAGAGAAGCCGTTATTGACTAGGACCTGCCTTACCCTACAGAGTTCTTCGTCGACTTGCTTCCATTCTGAGCTGTGGCTGAGAGCACGGTCGACATATGCGTTAACAACACTCCTCTTGTACCTGTCAGGGCAGTCGCTGTTGGCATTTAGGCACATTCCTATGTTTGTTTCCTTAGTGTAGACTGCAGTGTGGAAACCTCCGCCCTTTTCCATGACTGTTACATCTAGAAAGGGCAGCTTCCCATCCTTTTCCATCTCGTAAGTGAAACGCAGCACGGAACTCTGCTCAAATGCCTCCTTCAGCTCCTGCAGATGTCTGACATCAGGTACCTGTGTAAAAATGTCAACATACCTGCAGTATATGGCCGGTTTCAAGTTCATGTCGACTAAGACTTTTTGCTCGATGGTACCCATGTAGAAGTTTGCAAACAGGACACCTAGGGGAGAACCCATGGCGACCCCATCTACTTGCTTATACATGTGCCCATCCGGGCTCAAGAAGGGTGCCTCTTTAGTACAAGCTTGGAGTAGTTTCCTCAGAATATTTTCTGGCATGTCAAGAGGAGTTCAGGCTGGATCACGATACACTCTGTCGGCTATCATTCCGATTGTCTCGTCCACAGGTACGTTGGTAAACAAGCTTGGAGTAAAATTACTCCAAGCTTGTACTAAAGAGGCACCCTTCTTGAGCCCGGATGGGCACATGTATAAGCAAGTAGATGGGGTCGCCATGGGTTCTCCCCTAGGTGTCCTGTTTGCAAACTTCTAAATGACTTGATGAAATTAACGTATAAATGACCCCTCCCTTGCTCTGGTGCTCTTGGGAGGTGTTGATCTTTGGGGTATTTAAATACTCCGAAATTACCATCTCTTTTAAGGGTCTGAGCGGGTGGTGGAGCGGGTTAAGGCGTACCTGTTATGCCAGTTGCTGGAAGGCTTCTGTGCTGGCTAGGGTTCGAGTCTCCTGGTGGGAAAGTGTTCTAAAGTTGTATACTTAACTCTCGTGTTTAGGAGAGTTGTGCCTTAAGCAGAGACACTGTGTCTTCCCATATTAACAGGGACTTGATGAAATTAACGTATAAATGACCCCTCACTTGCTCTGGTGCTCTTGGGAGGTGTTGATCTTTGGGGTATTTAAATACTCCGAAATTACCATCTCTTTTAAGGGTCTGAGCGGGTGGTGGAGCGGGTTAAGGCGTACCTGTTATGCCAGTTGCTGGAAGGCTTCTGTGCTGGCTAGGGTTCGAGTCTCCTGGTGGGAAAGTGTTCTAAAGTTATATATATATATATATATATATATATATATATATATATATATATATATATATATATATATATATATATATATATATATATATATATATATATATATATGTCGTACCTAGTAGCCATAACGCACTTCTCAGCCTACTATGCATGGCCCGATTTGCCTAATAAGCCAAGTTTTCATGAATTTATTGTTTTTCGACTACCTAACCTACCTAACCTAACCTAACCTAACCTTACCTATAAAGATAGGTTAGGTAGGGTTGGTTAGGTTCGGTCATATATATACGTTAATTTTAACTCCAATAAAAAAAAATTGACCTCATACATAATGTAATGGGTAGACTTATCATTTCATAAGAAAAAAAATTAGAGAAAATATATTAATTCAGGAAAACTTGGCTTATTGGGCAAATCGGGCCTTGCATAGTAGGCCAAGAACTGCGTTCTGGCTACTAGGTACGACATATATATATATATATATATATATATATATATATATATATATATATATATATATATATATATATATATATGTCGTACCTAGTAGCCAGAACGCACTTCTATGCCTACTATTCTAGGCCCGATTTGCCTAATAAGCCAAGTTTTCATGAATTAGTATATTTTCTCTAATTTTTTTCTTATGAAATTATAAAGCTACCCATTTCATTACGTATGACGTCAATTTTGTTTTATTGGAGTTAAAATTAATGTAGATATATGACCGAACCTAACCTACCCTACCTAACCTAACCTAACCTATCTTAATCGGTTAGGTTAGGTTAGGTAGCCGAAAACGTTAGGTTAGGTTAGGTTAGGTAGGTTAGGTAGTCGAAAAACAATTAATTCATGAAAACTTGGCTTATTAGGCAAATCGGGCCTTGAATAGTTGGCATAGAAGTGCGTTCTGGCTACTAGGTACGACATATATATATATATATATATATATATATATATATATATATATATGTACAAGATACAAGAGGAGTGTTGTTAACGCTTATGTCGACCATGACCTCAGCCACAGCTCAGAATGGAAGCAAGTCGACGAAGAACTCTGTAGGGTAAGGCAGGTCCTAGTCAACAACGGCTTCTCCAATGGTTTCGTGGAAGACATCATAAGAAGGAAAGTGAAACGCCATCCAACCTCTAAAGAGACAACTAACACAACACCTATACCCCCTATTAGACTATTTTACAGGAACTTCTTTTCCACAGCCCATAAAACGGAGGAAAGGGCCCTGAAAGATATTGTCAGTAGAAACGTTATCCCTACAGACAAAAATCAGAAGATACAACTGACGATTTACTATAAAACCAGAAAAACGGCCAGCCTACTCATAAGAAACTCTCCAGACACAAAGCAGAACGCTTTAAAAGAGACCAACGTCGTCTATGCCTTCAAATGCCCACTTGGGGACTGTAAGCTCCAAAAAACCCAGTATACAGGCAAGACAACAACATCTCTTTCCAGGCGTTTAATGATGCATAAACAACAGGGTTCCATTAAGGAACATATAATCTCTTCCCACAAACAAACCATCACCAGAGAAATCCTAGCAAACAACACAGAAATCATTGATAGGTACAGCGATAGCAGACGGTTGGACGTCTCCGAGGCACTACACATCAAGAAGTCAACACCAGCAATCAATAGCCAATTAATGCACAACTATATTCTACCCACTTCAAGACTCCGCTCCAATATAGAAGCATCAAGAAATATGGACCAATAGGCTTTCTACAATTACTTCCATTCAATACCCATTGTTTCGTGTTCTGTCTTTGTTTGAATTTAATACCCATTCAATACCCCATTGTTTCGTGTTCTGTCTTGTGTTGGAATTTAATACCCATTGAATACCCATTGTTGAAAGTTCGTTTTTCACCTCATCCCCCTCACCCAAATGTAGATATAAACCTCGAAGATGTGTAAGCTCTATTCAGTTTCAGTTGTGTGTTTGTAAACTAAAGTCTTTGAAAATGTAATAAGTTTTACGAAACGTGCTCAAGTGTCGCGTCAGACTAGAAATAAAAATGAATTTTGGAGAATTGATCTTTGAATTACCATCAACAGTGAAAAGAAATGTAAGAAAGATAGAGAAAATTTGTGTTAGAATTATTAATCTTACTTTTTCGGTCATATTTAATAATATATGTATATATATATATATATATATATATATATATATATATATATATATATATATATATATATATATATATATATATATATATATATATATATACATATATATATATATATATATACATATATATATATATATATATATATATATATATATATATATATATATATATAATATATATATATATATATATATATATATACATATATATATATATATATATATATATATATATATATACATACATATATATATATATATATATATATATATATATATATATATATATATATATATATATATATATATATATATATATATATATATACATACATATATATATATATATATATATATATATATATATATATATATATATATATATATATATATACATATATTATTAAATATGACCGAAAAAGTAAGATTAATAATTCTAACACAAATTTTCTCTATCTTTCTTACATTTCTTTTCACTGTTGATGGTAATTCAAAGATCAATTCTCCAAAATTCATTTTTATTTCTAGTCTGACGCGACACTTGAGCACGTTTCGTAAAACTTATTACATTTTCAAAGACTTTAGTTTACAAACACACAACTGAAACTGAATAGAGCTTACACATCTTCGAGGTTTATATCTACATTTGGGTGAGGGGGATGAGGTGAAAAACGAACTTTCAACAATGGGTATTGTTGAACAATAATTCAAGAATTATTAATCTTACTTTTTCGGTCATATTTAATAATATATGTATATATATATATATATATATATATATATATATATATATATATATATATATATATATATATATATATATATATATATACATATATATATATATATATATATATATATATATACATATATATATATATATATATATATATATATATATATATATATATATATACATACATATATATATATATATATATATATATATATATATATATATATATATATATATATATATATATATGTATGTATATATATATATATATATATATATATATATATATATATATATATATGTATGTATATATATATATATATATATATATATATATATATATATATATATATATATATATATATATATATATATATAAAATCCCGCAACATGGACAACGCCATCTAGTGATGACAGGAGATGCCAGCAATAAGTGTTGGCTGCCTGTCCTAGTCGGCTCGTGATGTAGCCGCTGCTGACCTCTGGTGAGGTGGCGCTTAGACAGTGAACGCCATCTATGGAGCAAAGAGGTGGATGTTTGGGTCTAACCTAGTAAGTGAGGTTTCCTAGTGGTGCTATGTAGTGTCCCCAGTACTGATGACGTGTCTACTTTCAGAGTCAACCTAGGACGGTTGTGAGGAACGTTGAATCAGTCTACCCAAGGCAGCCAAGGTCTCTTCACCAGTCTGCTTTGTAGAAGCTGTGAGCCACCCCAGAACAAACTCTGCTGAGTGTGTAATTGCCTGCCTGAGGAGTGGTAGCGACGGGAATAGCCGTATCCGGGGCTGGCTGGTGGAAGAGACTACCCACTGTGGTGCCGACCGAGGAGAGTAACCAGTGAGTCACGCGAGGCTCCTGCCTAGGGCTCGCAACCCTAGTATTAGTCGTGGAGTGGCCTAACAGCGCGGCTGATCGGTACCTGCCAGCTATAGGCTGGACTGTGGTTGTAGGCCATCACGACGAGGCACCCAGTGGGATTGTGATTTGGCTGGCCGGTGGCCAGGGTGGATTCATCGTGGGTTCTGGGCCACAGAAGAGGAAACCAGGAAAGGCTACCCAGAGTGAGCGTCGCTAAGTGTCTTCAGAGGGAGGCGAAGCTGTATATATTGTGTAGAAATAATTCCCGTGTGTGACTTTTATTTATATTTGGTGGAGGGGAAAGGAATATATATAGAAATTGGCATACTTGTGTGTTTAATGTACCTCCCCCGTTGATTTTACTTGCGTTACAGAGCTCCCCGCCAAACACACACCGAAACTACGACGTTGGTACAACGTTCGAACAAGTTGGTTATAACTATATTGGTTATAACAACCAATATAGCAAGTTGTAACAACGTTCTAATACGTCATAAACACGTTAAGCCAAGATGTAACAACTTTATTACAAGTTGTAACAAGCGGAAAATAGGGACAGTTTCGGTATGTGTTTCCAGGGTCACCCCTTGAAAGCCTCTACTAACTTGGGGCCGGATACCCAAAAAAACTAATACCGTCAGAAGAGAACCCGGTTGCGTCCCAGTAGGGCCATAACATATTTGTCATCCCCAGCGGGATCCGACCCCTTGTCAAGTATGTTTAACAGGGGTGGTGACGTAGTGCAATCCCCTGTGAATAATTCCCCTGTTTGTAATTATTAGGACGTTATATGTCCTGTTCAGTGCAGTGTGATTAAGTGCAGTATTGGCGAAGTACAGTGCTTGGTGTGTTAAGTGCTCAAGTGAAGCAGTGTGTAAAGTGTTCATGCACCACTTAAGTGAAAAAGGCAGAGAAAGTGACCATTGAGTATCTGGACGATGTTCAGACCTTTCTGAACAACGAGGACTGTCTTGCTTGATTGAAATATCTGGGAAAGCAAGAACTTGTGCTAGTGAGTGCCTATCTGGAGATCAAAATACGTGAAAGTGATTCCAGTGTTGAGATCTTGTCAAAGGTTCACAAACATTTGAAGGCCGGGGAGAAGCAGGAAAGTGTGGCACAGAGTACAATGGTAAGTGAGGTGGTAGTTGCCACTGAAAAGGAAGATAAAGGTAGTGACGGTGAAAGTGATGCGGGTGAACTGAATATAAGTTTTCTAACTGTCAAAATGACAGTTAGAAAAAAAATTAGAAATAGAACGGAAAATGAAAGAAAAGAAATGGAAATGAAACGTTTGGAATTACAAGAGAGAAGGAAAGAGAAGAAAGGAAAGAGCGAGAAAGAGAAGAACGAGAAAAGGAAGAAAAGGAGAAGGAAAGACAACACGAGTTAGAAGTGCTACGATTACGTGGTCAGAGGAAAACAACGGAAAAGAGTAGTTTCGATCCGGTAAGAAATATAAAGATGGTCCCAAAATTCAACGAAAAGGAAGTTTCGAAGTTCTTCGCCGCCTTCGAGAAGGTTGCTGCCTCTTTGGAATGACCAAAGGAGAATTGGGCCATCATGATACAGTCTGTCTTGACTGGGAAGGGCCAAAACGCCTATTCCACGTTGTCCCTTGATGACTCCAGTGATTACGACAAGGTGAAGAAGGTAGTGCTCATGGCTTACCAGTTGGTGCCTGAGGCTTATAGGCAGAAATTCAGGAACCTGAAAAAGACCTCGGAGCACACGTTCACAGAGTTTGCGACCATCAAGGAACGACTTTTTCAGGAGTGGTGTGCTTCTCGGAAGGTGAAGACAAAAGACCTCGAGCAGCTCATACTGTTAGAGGACTTCAAAGACTGCCTGTCAGGGGATCTGAAGACATACTTAGAGGAACAACAGGTGGAGACCTTAAGGGCAGCAGTCACTATGGCTGAAGAATACATCTTGACGCATAGGCCTTCCGCTAGGTATGTCCCAAAGACCTACTCAAGATATTCGGCAAAACATAAACCAGAGGAGAAGACCGCCCCTCGTAGTGCCGCCAAGTCAACCCCAGATAGTCCTAGGAGGTTTAGTCCAAAAAGGGACATAATGTGTTGGACCTGTGGAAAGAAAGGGCACATGGCTGCTAGGTGCCGTAGCAGTGCTGGTAACAATCCACATAGGGAAGTTATGCTGGTAAGGAGTATAGTACCACCGATGGCCACCCTAGAGAAGAGGAAAGAGTTGTTCGCCCCATATACTTCACAAGGGTATGTATCAAGTGACCACTCGAGTAAGCCCGTGGTAGTACTCAGAGACAGTGGCGCTGCCCAGTCTCTGATTTTGGAAAAGTCATTACCCGAAGGTGTATCAGCAAATGGGATGCAGAAGGTAATCCTCGGCGGTTTTCCTTCAACATTGTACGTTGCCCCTTTGATAATGGTGCATCTCGAGTCCCAACACTTCGAAGGCGAGTGTAAGTTAGCTGCGGTGGACAGTCTTCCCATAGAAGGAATTGACGTTATTTTGGCCAATGACTTAGCCCTAGGTTTGTTACCTAACCATCCCCTGGTCATGGAAGATCCAGTGTGTGAAGAGACAAGTCCACTTGCGGTAGTGCAAACAAGGTCTCAGGCTCAATTCCAGGTACCATCAGATTTAAATACTTTGTTTGACTCTCCTCCTATCCCACAGGTTACGAGTAGCCATTCACCAGACCCGCTCGTCCCGATGCCAGTTCCTGAATGCTGGACTCGAGCCAGTCTGCTAGAAGAGCAGAGGAAGGACCCTCGAGTACAAAAGTTGGCTAATACCATAGTCTTCTACGAAAGTAGGTGATCTGTACGTCTGGTCGAATGAAGTACAGTGTTGCAGGTGTCCAACGCGACACAGTCGCGGTGGACACCTACCCGATTACCTACCCAGTCAACTGAGGTAGGTAAGCGGATAGTCGTCCCAGCCGTGTTCCAATCTAAGCTGTTAGAAACGGCTCATGCCGATAGATTTGCTGGACATGGTGGGGTTTCGAAAACCTTTCATCGACTAGCTAAGTGTTTCTACTGGCCACACATGAAGAAGGACGTACTTCGCTTCTGCAAAGCCTGCCACGTTTGCCAGATGGCAGGGAAAGCAAACCAGCCTGTCCCCAAAGCTCCTTTATGTTCTATCCCATCCATAGGTGAGCCCTTCGAGCACCTCATTCTGGATATCATAGGCCCGCTTCCGCCTTCTACCTCAGGGGTGCAGTATTTGCTCACTATATTAGATCGGGTTAGTAGGTACCCAGAAGCGATCCCCCTTAAGACCATCACAGCTAAGGTCTTGGTGAAACATCTACTCTGGTTCGTCTCGTGATATGGTCTCCCTAAGACCATTCAGACGGATCAGGGATCGAATTTTGTCTCGTTTGTTTCGCCAACAGATCGCCGACCTGGGAATCAAACAGATTACCTCCAGTGCCTACCATCCCGAGTCGCAAGGCGCTTTGGAGCGTTTTCACCAGACGCTGAAAGGCATGATTAGGAATTTTTGCTATGACAAGCAGAGTAAGTGGGTTGAAGGACCCTACCTCCTATTTGCGGTAAGATCAGTACCTAATGAATCGCAAGGAATCTCCTCATTCGAAATGATTTATGGCCACTCTGTGAGAGGTCCCTGAGAAGTGGCACGAGACCATTGGCTAGACGAGGAGACCAACGTAGACGTTGTTGACTGGTTATCTACAAATAAAGGCAGGTTGTTCTCTGCTTGGGAGATGGCAAAGAAAACCTTAGAGAATACTCAGAAGACCACCAAGAGCAGGTACGATAAGAGGACCAAACAAAGGGATTTCCTGGTAGGGGATCTAGTTTTGGTAGGTACTCCCACAGTGACCGGAAGTTTGACTGCTAAATTTGTTGGTCCTTACCAGGTCTTAAGAAAGGTTACTAGTCACAATTACCTTCTCAACACTCCAGACCGCAGAAAGAAGGAAACTTTAGTTCATGTTAACATAGTTAAAAAATATGAGGGCCAAGATACACTCCCAATAACCATGGTGACAACTAAAGATGAGAATGTACTAACTAATTCAGAGAGATTCTGTGTAATTTGCAGGCAAATGACGCATGTGAACGGAGGAGATCAACCATCATTGCTGAAAATGATCCGGAGATACAAGACAATCTTCAGAGATGTTCCAGGACTAACATCTGTCCTACGGCATGACGTTGTACTGGAGGAAGGAGTCCGGCCTACAAAGCAACATCCCTACCGACTCAAACCCATAAAGAAGAAGGTGGTGGAAGATGAGGTGGAGTACATGCTGAAACACCATCTGATAGCCCCAAGCACGAGCCCATGGTCATCCCCGATACTACTAGTGCCCAAACCTGGTAAGAAATACCGTTTCTGTATTGATTATCGCCAGGTGAATAAGGTGTTATGATCTCAGCCTGCAGGAGAAACGAGTCTCCCTCCTTGAGTTATTCATCAAGCCTGACCTGATTAGAAGGTCTAGCAAATATTGAGGTGATAACCCATATGTAAAATAGCTGGTTGGATATGATAAACAATTTGAGATTATGGGCAGAGAAGAAGAAAACAGATAAATGACTGATTAGAAGATGTGGACATTTTGCTGGAGGCGTGAGGCTCGCTTCTGGAGGGGCTTTGACCTCACTTGAGTGCCAGACATCGCAGGGGGAAAGCCGCGCTCCGTTGAGCTCCCGTCAGAAGGGAACCTCTAGTGATATATCTCGAAGAGAAGAGAAGTGTGCAGACGTACCAGCTGTGGAACCGAGCTGGGGATGTGTGGTCTCAAGTCGTGGGCGACGAGGAGAGTATTAAACCGCCCAGAGGCATTATTGTGGGCCGTGGAAGCGCCCTGACCAAGCTTCGTCAGAGGGAGGAGCGCCCTCGACCAGACAATCTGTGGCTTGTCCTTGGGGAAGAAGTTGCTGAGAACTTCGAAGCCAGCATAGATGAAGTAATTGATGAGACTCCAAGGTAGTGGAGCAGAGGACCTCGAGCTGTGAGGAGAAGCAGTGAAGAGGAGTGTCACATGCTTCTGTAGAGGTGGTGAAGCACCATAGTTGCTCGAGGAAACTTCATGGTGTAGCAGCCAAGAGAGCTGTGGACCCTAGCAGAAGGGTGAAGCACCGTAGTTGCTCAAGGAAACTTCATGATAGCAGCCTGGAGGAGCTGCAGAGGATCCTGGTAGTGAAGCCCAGAAGAACCTAAAGATATCAGGGTAGTGAACTTCCAGAGGTGGAAGGGAAGTTCTGGTGGATTACTTGTAGGGAGTTGATAGTGTTTGGTTGTCATTAGCGTGCAAGACGCAGTGAGAGGTGAGTGATTGTTGGCATTCTTATGTCAAGGAGTGTTTTATACTGAAGTTTAGAGTTACAGTCGTAGGCTGGATTACCTACAGATGTATGTGTTCTAGGACTGATAGGGTGATCGATTGATCATTGCGGTGTATCAAGGAACATTTATACTGATATATGTTATTGCATTCACATGCTGATTTTCTTTGTACACATTTATAGATACATATATATATTCTCATGTTGATGGTGCAACAGTGTATGTAGACTTGATCAACTTGAGGAGGTTGATAGTATCAGGTGGTGAACCAGGAGATAGGATACCACTTGATAAGCTGATGATAGAGTTCTGATGATGTTAGAGAGCAACCTGATTGTAATATTATAGAGTATAGGATTCATTATTATTATATGTGTGTATGTATCGTGTCTGTGCTTTATCCAGTAAATGTATCCCAATTTGCTGGTATTTGACCTTGTCCTAGTGAGGCTTCCCATGAAATAGTACAGAAGGAGAGAGAAAGAACCAAGAACCACTGCTGTGGACAGGGTAGAAGGTAATACTAATAAGTCAAAGGGGGATTGAGGAGATCATATTACCTAAGGAGAGAGTGGGGAGTCACAGCGGCTCGAGTGGGTGTGTGCACGTGACAACGAGGCTAAGTGTTGCAGCCGCATCCCCTAAACGTGTGACGTTGAGCCCCTCTCCAAGAGCCAGAAGCGCCAAGGGTGATCTCCTAGTGAGGTATAAGCACTCTACCGAGTTGTGGGTTGGGTTGTCCATAGAGAAGGATCAACACGACAACACCAACCAACCCACAAGACTATAATAAAGGTCACAGTAGCTGATACCTATCCTCTCCCTAGAGTAGAGGAATGTCTCGATGCCATAGGCAAAGCTAGCTACCTGACGAAATTTGACCTATTTAAGGGCTAGTGGCAAGTTCCCCTCACGGAGAGGGCCAAACCCATCTCTGCGTTCCTGACTCCCGACGGCCTGTTTGAATTTCAGGTGATGCCGTTTGGGATGAAAAACGCAGCGTCCACCTTCCAGAGGTTGATGGGTATTGTGTTGCGTGACGTAGAAAACACCTTGGTCTACATCGATGATGTATTAATATATGATGTTAATTGGCAGGACCGTCTACGTCACATAGAGGACTTCTTCGAGGCCATGCTCCAGTCAGGGTTGGTAGTCAACCTGCACAAATCGGAGTTTGCCAAAACCTCTGTCATTATTTTAGGTCATAAGGTAGGAGGAGGATGGATTGCGCCAAAGGCCAGCAAGGTAGAGGTAATAGTCCAGTACCCAACACCAACCACCAGGAAGGACATCTTGCTTTTCCTTGGTATAGCTGGTTTCTACCGTAACTTTTCATCCATAGCCGGTCCCCTGGCAAATCTTTTGAGGAAGGGTGTGAAACTGTCGTGGGATGAACATTGCCAGGAAGCCTTTGAGAGCCTCAAGCCGATTCTAATCTCTTCTCCAATCCTGAGGTCCCCGAGTTTTGAGGATAGATTTATCCTAACAGTCGACGGTTCCGACTATGGCCTGGGGTCCGTACTATCTCAGACAGATGGAAAAAGGGGTGGAACATCCTGTAGCCTACCATTCTAAAAAGTTTACCCCCAGTCAGCTAAACTATTCCATCACAGGGAAAGAGACGTTGGCTTTAATCAGTTCAGTCCAACACTTTGAAGTGTATCTAACTAATAATAGTCATCCTATCCTAGTACGAACTGACCACAACCCTCTAAAGTTTCTCGCCCAGTTTAAACAGAAGAATCTTCGACTCACCAGATGGAGTGTACATCTGCAACAATATCCCCTCCAGATTGAGCACATCAAAGGAGTGGATAACGTTGTACCTGATGCATTGTCACGCATCTGAACGACTGATTAATTTGGTTTGTTTCCTTTGTTTTTTAGAAACCGAAACCAAATTCTTTTGGTGGGCAGGTGTTACAAACCAAAATTCCTCGCCCAAGCACGAAGTCGTGAAGTCCACGCCATCTGTGAGTCCGCTCCCGAAAATCCCGCAACATGGACAACGCCATCTAGTGATGACGGGAGATGCCGGCAATAAGTGTTGGCTGCCTGTCCTAGTCGGCTCGTGACGTAGCCGCTGCTGACCTCTGGTGAGGTGGCGCTTAGACAGTGAACGCTATGAAGCAAAGAGGTGGATGTTTGGGTCTAAGCTAGTAAGTGAGGTTTCCAAGTGGTCCTATGTAGTGTCCCCAGTACTGATGACGTGTCTACTTTCAGAGTCAACCTAGGACGGTTGTGAGGTACGTTGAATCAGTCTACCCAAGGCAGCCAAGGTCTCTTCACCAGTCTGCTTTGCAGAAGCTGTGAGCCACCCCCCAGACGAACTCTGCTGAGTGTGTAATTGCCTGCCTAAGGAATCGCCGTATCCGGGGCTGGCTGGTGGAAGAGACTACCCACTGCGGTGCCGACCGAGGAGAGTGACCAGTGAGTCACACGAGGCTCCTGCCTAGGGCTCGCAACCCTAGTATTAGTCGTGGAGTGGCCTAACAGCGCGGCTGATCGGTACCTGCCAGCTATATGTTGGACTGTGGTTGTAGGCCATCACGACGAGGCACCCAGTGGGATTGTGATTTGGCTGGACTGTGGCCAGGGTGGACTCGTCGTGGGTTCTGGGCCATGGAAGAGGAAACCAGGAAAGGCTACCCAGAGTGAGCATCGCTAAGTGTCTTCAGCGTCTTCAGAGGGAGATGAAGCTGTATATATTGTGTAGAAATAATTCCCGTGTGTGACTTTTATTTATATTTGGTGGAGGGAAAGGAATATATAAAGAAATTGGTATACTTGTGTGTATAATGTACCTCCCCCATTGATTTTACTTGCGTTACGGAGCTCACCCCTTGAAAGCCTCTACTAACCTGGGGCCAGATACCCAAAAAACTAATACCATCAGAAAAGAACCCGGTTGCATTCCAGTAGGGCCGTAACAATATATATATAACTATACATAACTATCCCTCTAACTATTTTCTTAGCATCAGGGCTTAGCTGAAATAGGAGTTAACCAAAACTCATTTTCGTAATTTCAAGGTGAAGAAAAGAAGTGAATTACTATAGAATGTATTACACTTACTTATACAATTTGCACAACGTTTCGAACCTCCATGGTTCATTCTCAAGTGAAAAAGAATTTTCAGGACTGGTTGATTTTATACCTGCACTGGGTCAGGTGATAGGACAAAAAAGGTGAAAACATGGGGGTGATACATAAGGGATAAATGGGGGGGGGGTGAAACATAAGAACGTAAGAACAGAGGCAACTGCGGAAGGCCTATTGGCCCATACGAGGCAGCTCCTATCTACGTACAAAGATTGATCAGGTGTAATTGGCCTGTTATGTTGAACAGTGTCTTCTGTGTTGGCATCGTTATGTTCTGGTCTTGACCTTACTCTCATGGCGGGTAGAGTAAATAGTTCCGTGATTTGAGTGTTCATAGTAGGTATCACGGGCCTAGTCTTACTGATGTTATCAGCAGTGATACGTTTTTGTTGTCATAGAGAGCTAGTGAGAATTTGGTGGTGGTGGTCCTTGCAATGTTGTCTAGGGAGTATGAGAAGTAAGGGAAACAGCTTAGTACAAAAGTCACAAATTTATACGTACAAGTCACACAGGATTACATTTAACAAGGCGTTTTCCTTACAACATAATATGACTATGTATTATAAACTCAAGTGGCTCTGACCACCCCACGGCTCACTGTCCCATTCCTGGTGTCATGCACCCAGCCACAAACCGCTATCATCCAAAGACACATATATTTTTGCCTCTAGGTAACCTGGACTCTTATAAAACCTCTCCAACTTCTGTAATATTACTCTACCCAATCTTGCAACCCTGGATATAGACAAGGATAGGCTTATCTGACTTAACGGCCGGAGAAAACCCCTCAAATAGCAGGAACGGTCGGCAGCGATACACCTCCCTCTTCAGTCAAGATGGCGTCCACCTCCCTTGCCTCATCGCCTCTTAATACACTACTCTTTACATATGCTATCAAACACATTAATGATTTTATTTACTATATTCCCACATGCATACTTTTTTAGAGTCCATTTTCCCTTACATAGTAAAGCTATTAAAGTTCACCTTATTTCTGATGATTTCCAGCTGAGAAGACACTACTTTACTGGGCGGAGTAATAATGGTGACTTGCGGCCTCTCTGATCTCAGCTGGGGATTTATAATAATATACACTCTCCCTGTGTTCACCAACATTTTACAACCGAAACCAACCTCCACAGGAGGTAAGGTTCGTAACAGTAGGTTGTTCTATTTTTATGTGAATTGCTTCGAGAATTTGTAATCTTCTTGCATCTTGGGTTTTGTCTATTATACAGGTATTTTTGTTCAACATTTCTCTTGTTAGGGTGATGTCATGGGCTTGTCTCATGTGATTCCTGGGGGCACCGGATTGAAGATGACATGTCAAACGCCTCGGCAGCTTGGTCGACGTCATACCTATGTACTTAGATTGAAGGTTACATCCTTCATGGGGGCAAGTGTACATGTATACAACGCTTGACTGCTGTAGAGAGTTCTCCGTCGGCTTCGTGCTGTTTTTGATAAGGAGTTCGGAAGTTTTCTTGGTTTTGTAGAATATTATCAGGTTTATGTTTTAGTTAGGAGTAATGCTTTTTACTCCTTTACGAATTATTTCTTTCATTATTCTTTCCTCTTTTATATGTTCACTGTGCATGGTTGATTTGTAATAAAATTTTATTGGAGGTATTGTGGTTTCTGTTCTAGGTTCAGGATTATACCAATGGTCCAAGTTACAGCAGCGTTTATTTCCGCGTTTTCCGGAGAGTTTCTCATGAGTAGGCTGGCCGTTTTTCTGGTTTTATAGTAAATCGTCAGTAGTATCCTCTGATTTTTGTCTGTAGGGATAACGTTTCTATTAACAATATCTTTCAGGACCCTTTCCTCCGTTTTATGAGCTGTGGAAAAGAAGTTCCTGTAAAATAGTCTAATAGGGGGGTATAGGTGTTGTGTTGGTTGTCTCTTCAGAGGTTGCATGGCGTTTCACTTTCCTTCTTATGATGTCTTCGACGAAACCATTGGAGAAGCCGTTGTTGACTAGGACCTGCCTTACCCTACAGAGTTCTTCGTCGACTTGCTTCCATTCTGAGCTGTGGCTGAGAGCACGGAATATAAACCTGGATATGCGTATGGAAATGTCAAGACACACAAGCCTGGAAACAAGAAACCAAGCCTGGAAAAATTAATCGACTTCGATTAATCGAAGATGTGTAAGTTCTATTCAGTTGTGTATGTGTAAACAAAAGTCTTTGAAAATGTAATAAGTTTTACGAAACGCGCTCAAGTGTTGCGTCAGACTAGAAATAAAAATGAATTTTGGAGAATTGATTTTTGAATTACCACCAACAGTGAAAAGAAACGTACGAAAGATCGAGAAAATTCGTGTTAGAATTATTAATCTTACTTTTTCGGTCATATTTAATAATATATGTCTACAGGAAAGACTGCTACCAAAATATACTAATATATATATATATATATATATATATATATATATATATATATATATATATATATATATATATATATTTATATATTTATATATATATATATATATATATATATATATATATATATAAATATATATATATATATATATATATATATATATATATATATATATATATATATATATATATATATATATATATATATAGAAGTGTTTGTAGAAAGCCTATTGGTCCATATTTCTTGATGCTTCTATATTGGAGCGGAGTCTTGAGGTGGGTAGAATATAGTTGTGCAATAATTGGCTGTTGATTGCTGGTGTTGACTTCTTGATGTGTAGTGCCTCGCATCGTTAGCGCCTAGAAAGAGATGTTGTTGTCTTGCCTATATACTGGGTTTTTTGGAGCTTACAGTCCCCAAGGGGACTGTAAGCTCCAAAAAACCCAGAATATAGGCAAGACAACAACATCTCTTTCTAGGCGTTTAACGATGCATAAGCAACAGGGCTCCATTAAGGAACATATAATCTCTTCCCACAACCAAACCATCGCCAGAGAAATCCTAGTAAGCAACACAGAAATCATCGATAGATACAGCGATAGCAGGGGGCTTGACGTTTGCGAGGCACTACACATCAAGAAGTCAACACCAGCAATCAACGGCCAATTAATGCACAACTATATTCTACCCACCTCAAGACTCCGCTCCAATATAGAAGCATCAAGAAATATGGACCAATAGGCTTTCTACAAACACTTCTATTCAATACCCATTGTTTCGTGTTCTGTCTTGTGTTGATGAAATTAATACCCTATTAATGCCACCTCTTGTTCTGTCCTGTGTTGATGAAATTAATACCCTATTAATGCCACCTCACCCCATCCACCTCACTCAAATGTAGATATAAAATCGGAGATGCGTAAGTTCTATTCAGTTATATATATATATATATATATATATATATATATATATATATATATATATATATATATATATATATATATACATATATATATATATATATATATATATATATATATATATATATATATATATATATATATATATATATATATATATATATATATATATATATATATATATAGGAGTTTATTGCCTCAGCAATTTTTGCACAATTCTCTTCAGATATTTATCCTCGTATTTGGCCGAGGGTGGGAAAGGATATTGCTTTTCTCTGTCTAGTGTAAAATATATATATATATATATATATATATATATATATATATATATATATATATATATATATATATATATATATATATATATATATATATAAGGGGTACCACCTCTGGTGCAAATGTAGGGACCCATAGCCTCGGAGAAGAAAATAAAGAGTACTCAGAGAAGACCTTGTGGATCCTCACTGAACACTTTGATATTTTCTTCTCCTACCACCCCTATTCTTTTGTTAAGTGTGTATATTTATCTAACTTTATTTGAAAATGTCATTACACAAAAAAAGTTACAATATTGATTACATACAGGGTACAAGGCTGCTTGTCACAAGTTGAATAGCTCCTCCAGCTCCTCAGATGGCGGGCAGGAACCATGGATGCAGTGAGCATTTCCTCTCTGGATTGCCACACTAAGGCGCTGAAAAAGAAAACTGGCAGCTCTGGGGTCTCTAGTTGTTTCGATTAGCTTAGACCCCAACTCCTTTAAAAAGCTAGCAGCACTTTTACCCCAGGCACCAAGTGTCTCTGAGGCAATGGGGACAAAATTGTAGTGGTGCTCAAGGTCTCTGTATTTACGTGACTTGGCCGCTTCCCGGTGATTGGCAGCTCCTCCTGCTTGTGTAGCACTGAAGTCAACATAGGTACTGGCCAAAGTTGAAACGCAAGTGTAGTCCCACACCAACTGTCTACCATTCTTCCAGGGGTTCACCGTAATTCCGTCTGGGCGACCGACAGGCTCATCAGAGTTGCGGGACATTAGGTAACGGGGCTCTCTCTCTGCTGGACAACCGGCTGTGGTAAGGCTCCTCTTAATAATGTCATTAACCTCGCCGTGTCTTGCATGCCATCCTCCCGTCCTTTGGCAAAGAAGGCCATGCCGTCCGTATCCGTCGGCCTCTGCCTCACCGCAAATACACCTGTATTCGGTGTGGATTGGGGCAGCTAGGCGGAGAGCCACGGCAATTCGGAGGGCCTGCGGTGTGAGACGGGTGCCGGTTGCTGACATTGGGGTTGCTAATAGGAAATCACCTGCATGGGGAGCTGCTACAGCTCTAAGTCGGGCAGTGTCATGTGGTGTCGTCGCAGCTTCTAGCAAAGTTGCAGCTTCTTGGTCGGCAATGGGGCGATCCCAGCTGGATTGCTTATGGGCTTCAGAAGGCGGTGGTTGGGGTGCTGGTCCTGCGAGAGAGACCCATTTGGTTGTGCAGTCTGTGAAGCTGGGATCATGCACCCCTGCCTGTTGAACTAGGTGCTCAGGTAGGATTTCCTTCACCAGGTTGTCAGACCCCACTGAAGAGGACAGGAATGCTGGTACAGCAATTTGTGTTGCTGTGCGCACGCCAAGGCCCCCGAGTCTGACAGGAAGGGAGGCCTGTTTCCACTGTGAGTTGCTGAGGGAAAGATTGAGGGCTTTTTCTAGTGTTGATTTCAGCAAGCTGTCATACTCTTCTAATTTAATATTGTTGAAAGATGGCGAACATCTTAGAAAGTAGGTCAGCCTGGGAAGGGACAAGCATCTGGTGATGAGGTAAAGTGCATCATGAGCATCGATGTCTTCAATCCTCTCGTTCATCCTCTTCAGGTCAGTGATCTTCTTACCAAGGACCCCGTCGATGGCATTCCTTCCAAGAGGAGCACCTAGGAGTGTGCTGTCCTCAGGGTTGGTTGTATGAATGTCAGGCAAAACAACCTTTATTTGCTCTATTATGTGCTGGTTGGTGGAGGTTATTTCGCACTTGGAAGGGTTCAGGGTAAGGCCTAGGCTTGCTCCTTGCTCCTGGATTATTCTTATGTCGTCCAAGAGTGAGGCTGGGGAGCCGGCTAGAGTACCATCATCCAAAAACCAAATGTTGAGCTCACTGGACAGGTTATCGGTGACTTCCTTGATAACTAGGCAGAACAGAAAAGGAGCAAGGGGGTCACCTTGTTGGACACCTTCTTGTGATTCAATTTCATGTTCCCCAAAAAGCAGAGTTAGATTCTTGCTGTAGCATGAGTTTACAAACTGGTAGAGGGAAGGAAAAAGGCGATGAACTGCACTGAGTACTGCATCCCTTCTAACCAGATTGAAAGCATTTTTGAAGTCCAGCTTTATCAGGGCTTTTTCATTCGTAATGTTGGCAATGTAGGCTCTAGCTGCATGAGCCGCTGCCTCACACCCTTGGGTAATGCCAAACCCAAGCTGTTTTGGCTTCAGCATGTCGGCTGCTGCCTGACTAACTGCTCTAGCAACAGCCTTAGCGACGAGACGCCGGAGTGAATTGCCGACAGCTATCGGTCTGATTCCTCCATCTTTTTTCCTCAGGGCACAGAGGGTAGCGCCAAAAAAGAGAGGCCGTATGGTCTCTGGTATGTTGCCAGCTAGACATGTGTTGGCGAATCTAGTTAGTTCCACCAGGAGGCCCTGTGCAATGTCTCCCAGTGCAGGGTTGAGCATTTGTTTGATGTGATTGGGTCGTAGTCCTGTGAACCCACCTGCTGATCCTGGTGGGAAGGATAAAGCTGCTTTGTGCACCATGGATTCGAGCACACACAGGGTATATATATATATATACTAACTACCAAATACTAACCCCTAGTACTATTAAACAAATTTATTGTGCTAGGAAATAAAATTTACTAACCCTACTAACAAGTAGCGTAGTCCAACTTAATTCTCACTAACATTAATGCTGCTGTTAATTCAGCTGTCCAGTTTCAATGAGAATTAACTATTTATGTAAACCGAATTAAACCCAGTGTAACCTTGTTAGATTTACTTGGTAATTTAGATTGCAAATTGATTTAATTAAATTTAGCAAAAAATAATATATCCATTTATCGGTAGAATTTTCCACAGCTGCGGTCAGATGATCGAGTTAGATAAAAGTCACGAACTGAATTTCACCTATGTATACATGTATTTTTATCTAACTCCACGTTATTATGGAGTAGAGTTATTATGGAGTGCGTTAGTATGATGTTAGATAATGTCGGAAAGGCTTTAATCAGATCGTAAACCAGAATAAAATAACATGATTTATATGCCGAGCACAGCACATTTATATGCACAGTGAGGGATCCAGGAGGCTCGCGCGTCGCCTACACACTTCCTGGAGACTTGGCGAGAGAGAAGCCATTTTGATCTGTGTTCTGAAGGTGAACCTTTTCTTCGTCTGTTATTCAGATCATCCGAGCATTATTGGGTCCCAGACTTTGCAGACTACTTCATCCATCATTGTGGACACCTCGTCCGGTTGGCTAAGTACCCGATGTCACATTTTATAGCCATAGATTTGTGTGCTAGGGTATCCTATCGTTAAGCAGCGAGATGATCAAAAACCACCAATAAGTGTTTCCCTCTCATCAGTCAATTTCCTTTCCAATGTGTATTTGTAGAAATATTTGTGTATATAGAAATTACATACTATTAATTTCACAGAGTAGAGTTTGTCTACGAAGGGGATCACCTCTTCCAGTGAATCACGTGTCTGCCAAGTCAACACTATCAAACAGGATTAAACTGGTTATGGGAAGCTGTCTGGCGCATGCTACCTGAACTGCTTAACAGCTAAAACTTTGTTTCTAGTTATAACATTGTAGTAGTGTATTAACTCTATGATTAGAATTTATTAATGAAATTTATTATCAAATGATTTAACATTTATAGGCAATAGGTATTCTCAGCATTATTGATTCTACCCCCAAAAGATGTGCAGGGAAAATAATCCAAATTATCATTTAGAAGTTTTTACAGTCCACTTCTCTAACATTTTAGATCAATCATTTACTTTATTATTGAGGTAAATAAAATTATTGCCAGACTTGTGACTTTATTGATCAAATAATTACAGTACAGTTACATCCTGCAATAACACAAGCCATATAATATACAGTTTAAGCACTGTCTATTCACAATAACAATAAGCAAACTGCACATGAGTAAAGCTAGGACAAATAGAAATTAAGCTAGAAGTTAACATTCCACCAACCTGTACACAAACACGACATAGCTGAACTGACGACCCAAACAAAAACAGTCAAGCGAGCATCCATCTGGTACAATAATAGCTCCACTCCCGATACAATATATATAACACTTTTACTACATTCACCCCGTCTAGCATTTAAGTAACATAGTCCCAAAGATGTGTAGAGACACTGCGCGTCCTTCCAAATCGTCGAAGGGACTCCTGCAAAGTTGAAGACTGGGGTTTCAGTCGGTTCCTGCATGCCATCTTCTCGAGGGAGTGTTACTTCAGAGAAAGGTTCCCAATTAGGTGGTTTGGGACGAAGTAGTTCAGGATGAGGTGGTTCAGGATGAGGCGGGTTGGGGTTTACCCCCAGCTTTCCCAATCATTGGGTGTTGCTGTTCAATGTTGAGATTGGAGTCCAAACTCTCTCAGCCATCTGTAGCCATGGGTGCGAGGTGTCTTAATGATACATTAGTAATCCTGTCATCTGGGAACTTGATATGAGCTTATTCCAGATTCACGTGTACGACCTCAACCTCATCAACTAGAGGATAATTTTTGCTTTGCCGCACCTGACATTTTAGAAGGACAGGGTCTTTGCAAACAAGCCACGTAGATTATATGCCGAGAGTTTTCCCACACATTATGTAGGGTAAATGTAACTCTGTGTATATATGTATTTATGTCCGAAGGTTAGATTAGCATTTTAAAAGCACTACAATCACCTTCTGTGGTTGATTGTTCAATAAATCCCTGGACTATATGTTTAACAGATCTCTCACCCTGTCCAGGGAGGATAGTATAAAATGTATATTTGGTGGTTAGCATTGTAAATGCGTGGCCACGTCTGTGGTACAAAATAATCCTTCTTCTCCTTTGCCTCCCTCTCCTTCTCCTTCTCCTCCTCTTCCTTCGTCAGCAGGAATATCTCTTCGTTTATAATAATGTATGGTGATCAATGCAGTAATAAGCAATATGTTTCAATGTGGTTCCAGGAGGAGAAGCCTCGTGGAATAGATCTTATGGAAG
Source organism: Procambarus clarkii (assembly GCF_040958095.1). Taxonomy (NCBI): domain Eukaryota; kingdom Metazoa; phylum Arthropoda; class Malacostraca; order Decapoda; family Cambaridae; genus Procambarus; species Procambarus clarkii. The sequence continues at coordinate 13,759,705 of NC_091164.1, forward strand.
AGATACAGGTAACTTGTAATTAGATACATAAAAGCTACTCTACTTTATGCAATGTTAATTTGATTAACACAAAGTTAGGGTAAGTTAGGTTGCAGTTGCTAGGTTAGGTGAGGAACCTAAACAGAACGAAAGGATTTGAGAAGGTGAAGGAAGGGTGGGGGGGAGTGTGAGGGGGAGAGTAGTAGGAGATGAAGGAGGGGAGTGTGATAGTGAGACGTGTGGTGGAGCAGGTGGAAGGGGAAGTGGAGCATGGTGGAGTGCTGGAAGGTGGAGGGGGATCGTGCATGAGGAAGGAGCTTGAGGAGGGGGAAAGGAGATGAGAAAAGTGGAGGAGGTAGTGGTGGCATGACAAGTGGAGGAGGTAGTGGCGGCATGACATGTGGAGGAGGTAGTGGTGGCATGACAAGTGGAGGAGGTAGTGGTGGCATGACAAGTGGAGGAGGTAGTGGTGGCATGACATGTGGAGGAGGTAGTGGTGGCATGACATGTGGAGGAGGTAGTGGTGGCATGACAAGTGGAGGAGGTAGTGGTGGCATGACATGTGGAGGAGGTAGTGGTGGCATGACATGTGGAGGAGGTAGTGGTGGCATGACATGTGGAGGAGGTAGTGGTGGCATGACAAGTGGAGGAGGTAGTGGCGGCATGACAAGTGGAGGAGGTAGTGGTGGCATGACAAGTGGAGGAGGTAGTGGTGGCATGACATGTGGAGGAGCAAGGTGGAAGAAGAAGTGGTGGTGAGAGGAAGAAGACTGGGGAGTGGGGAAGAAAGAAGTGAGATGGAGGTGGGTAAGGGAGGGAAGAGGGGAGTGAATGGGGGAAGGGTGCTTTAGAAGAGGTCTAAAAGGGACATAGGGGGGGGGGGGAGAGGTTTGAGAGGTGATATGGTAGGGCTGGATGATATTGGGTGGAGGAGAGTAATGGGTGTCGGAGGGGACATGGGTGGAGGGAAGTGGGTGTTGGAGGGTAGTGGGTGGAGGAGGGGAAGGGGGTGGTGGAGTGGACACGGGTGGAGAGTTGTGGGTGGTGGAGTGGACACAGTTGGAGGGCAACATGCCTCAGCAACCTTCCCCATCCCTTTGTCCTCCCCACCATTCTCCATCCCCCCATCCCCTCGTCCCCACCGTCTCAAACTCCCCCGTTCCCCTTCTCCTTCCCCACCATTACCCCCCTCCCTGGTCCCCTTGTTCTCCCCACTTTCCCCACTCCCTCATCCGATGCATTCCCAAATGGTCTGTTGTTCCCATCAGAAAATTGGAAATATCAAGCAATCTGATGTTCCCATCAGTGAAATATAAGAAAAACAGTTAAAATATTAAATGAATATATGAAAAAATAAAAATATAAACTATAATCACAAAATGAACGGTATGGTAAACAACACAGCTCAATTCCAATGCAATTCAGACAAAATAATTAAATCAAAATTAAAATAAATCAAAATCTATGAAAATTAAATTTATCAATGCAATCAGAAACATTGAAATGGAATTGTAACGTATTTAGTACAGCATGTGTGTTCCTCTTACATGCAAAAGATGGTGTTGTTTTTCAAGAAAAGTTTTACCTGTCACAGGTGTAGCATCTATACTTATACTTACGAAATAAACGGTATGGTAAACATCACAGCTCAATTCCAACAAAATGTCACACAAAATAATTAAATAAAAAATAAAATGAATCGAAATCTATTATAATACATTTATCAATGCAATCGGAAACATTGAATTTGAATCATAACATATTTAGTATACCGTGTGTTGCTCTTATGTGCAACAGATGGTGCAGTTTCTTAAAAAATAATGTTTTTTACGTATCACAGGTGTGGCATCTGTTCTTATACTTACGAAATGAATGGTATAGTAAAAGCATGTGCGTATTTGAATGGACCGTTGTTAAAATTTCAAAGCAATCAGTGAAGAACTTTCAGAGATGAGCGATTTTGAATAAACGAACATTTACATTTTTATTTATATACATGTGTATACTAGCTGTATCCGACCACGCATTGCTGTGGCTCCGAAACGCATGTGCGTTGCTGAGCCACAGCAACCTTCCCCTGTCTCCCAGTCCTCCTCACCATTCCCCCTTCCCTCGTCCCCCCAACCATTCCTCACTTCCCCGTTCCCTCGTCCTCCTAACCATTCTCCCCACTCCACCATCCTCTCGTCCACCCCATCATCTCCCACTAACCCGTCCCCTCGTCCTCCCAACCATTCCCCCCTCTTTCCCCATCTCATTGTCCTCCCCAACATCCCTCACTCCCCTGACCCCTTTTACTCTCCACTATTCTCCATTCCTCTGTCCCCTCGTCCCCACCATCCCCAACTCCACTGTCCTCTAGTCCTTCCCACCATTACCTCCTCTGTCCTCTCGTCACCCACGCCATCCCCCACTCTCTTCCTCTCGTCACCTCCACCATCCCCCACTCTTTTCCTCTCTTCTTCCCCACTCTCTCATCTGATGTATTTCCAAATGATCTGATGTTCCCATCAGAAAATGGGGAACATCAAATGATCTGATGTTCCCATCACTGAAATATATAAGAACAGTTAAAAAACGAAATGAAAAACAATGAAATAATAAACAAAATTAAATATACTCACAAAATAAACTCTATGGTAACACCACAGATCAATTCCAACCCAATGTCACACAAAATAATTAAATCAAAATGAAAATTAATTGAAATCTATGAAAATTAAATTTTTCAATGAAATCAGAAACATTGAAACGGAATCGTAACATATTTAGTATAGAGTGTGTTGCTCTTACGTGCAATAGATGGTACTGTTTTTCAGAAAAAAATATGTTTTCACCTGTCTCAGGTATGGCATCTATAATTATATTCACGTAATGAAAAGTATTATACACAACGCAGCTCAATTCCAATGCAATGTCACACAAAAAAAAATCGATGTCTATGAAAATTTCATTTGTCAATGAAATCGGAAACACTGAAATGGAATCATAACTTATTTAGTATAGTGTGTGTTGCTATTACGTGCAACAGATGGTGCTGTTTAAAAAAAATATATATTTTTATCTGTCACAGGTGTGGCATCTATACAGTAGGTATATAAAAACATGTGCGTATTTCATTGGAAAGTTGTGTCAAAATTTCAAAGCAATCGTGTGAAGAACTTTTGGAGATTACAGCATGTGTTGCTCTTACGTCCAACAAATGGCGCTGTTTAAAAAAAAAAAAACATGCTCTTCCTGTCACAGGTGAGACATGTATATAGAAGATATATAAAAACACATACCAATCCGAGTGCAACATTGTGTCAAATTTTCAATGCCATCAGTAAAGAGGTTTTGTAGATTTCCCTCACATGAAAAACACAGTTTTTTTTTTAGCATGTTTTTTCACGTCACACACGTGACATCTACATAATATATATATAAAAACCCGCTCGGATGGGAATGGAAAGTTTTGTGAAAATTCCAAAGCAATCAGTGAAGAACTTTCGGAGATTAGTAATTTTGAACAAATGAACATTTACATTTTTATTTATACAGATGTGTATACTAGCTTTATCCGACCACGCGTTGCTGTGGCTCTGAAACGTATGTACGTTGCTGAGCCGCAACAACCTTCCCCTGTCTCCTACTCCTCCTCACTATTCCCCCCTCTCTCGTCCCACCGTCCCCCCAACCATTCTTCGCTTCCCCGTCCCCTCGTCCTTCTAACCATTCCCCCACTCCACCATCCTCTCGTCCACCCTATCATCTTCCACCAACCCGTTCCCTCGTCCTCCTAACCATTCCCACGTCCCCAGTCACCTCGTCCTCCCCAACATCTCCCCCACTCCCCTGTCCCCTTGTCCTCCCCACTAATCTCCATTCCCCTGTCCCCTCGTCCTTACCATCCCCAACTCCCCCGTCCCCTAGTCCTTCCCACTATTACCCCCTCCTCTGCCCCCTCGTTCTCCCCACCATCCCCCACTCCCTTCCTCTCTTCCTCCCCACGATTCCCCCTACCTCATATGATGCATTCCCAAATGTTCTGATGTTCCCCTCAGAAAATTAGGAACATCAAATGATATGATATTCCCATCACTGAACTATATAAGAAAAACAGTTAAAAAAACAAGATGAAAAAAAGAAAAAATCCAAAAATTAACTAAACTCATGGAATGAACGATATGGTAAACAACTCAGATCAATTCCAAAGCAATGTCACACAAATTAATTAAATTAAAATGAAAATAAATTGAAATCCATGAAAAATAAATTTTTCAATGATATCAGAAACATTGAAAATGGAATCATATTATATTTTGTGTAGCGTGTGTTGCTCATATGTGCAACAGCACTATATACATATAAATGGCGCTGTTTAAAAAAATGTTTTTACCTATCACAGGTGTGCCATCTATAATTACATTCATGAAATGAACAATATGGTTAACAATACAGCTCAATTCCAACGCAATGTCACACAAAGAAATTAAATCAAAATGAAAATAAATCAAAATCTTTGAAAATTCAATTTTCAATGAAATCAGAAACATTGAAATGGAATCGTTTTATATTTAGTATAGCGTGTGTTGCTCTTATGAGCATCAGATGGTGCTGTTTTGCAAAAAAGCATGTTTCTTACCTGGCACAGGTGTGGCATCTATAATTATAGTCACAAAATTAAAAGAATGGTAAAGAACGCAGCTCAATTCCAACTCAATGTCACACACACAAATAAAATCTCAATCAAAATAAATCAAAATCTATGGAAATTCCATTTCTTAATGCAATCAAAAACATTGAAATAGTATCATAACATATTTAGTATAGCGTGTGTTGCCCTTACGCGCAACAGATGACGCTGTTTCTTAAAAAAAGAATGTTTTTACCTGTCACAGGTGTGGCATCTATACTTATACTTAAGAAAGGAACGGTATGGTAAAGAACACAGCTTAATTCCAATGCAATATCACACTCAATAATTAAATCGAAAGGAAAATAAATGGAATTCTATGAAAATTAAATTTATCAAAGCAATCAGAATCATTGAAATGGATCATAACATATTTAGTATAGTGTGTATTGCTATTAGTGCAACAGATAGACAGAAACTAGACGCCTCCACTGTAAGATAACTAGTGGGAAAATGCAAGTTATGAAATCTAACACGTGAACAAAACAAATTATTAAGAGTTCGACACGTGGTAGCAACACTGGCCGTCCATACTGCCCCTCCGGGCCTGTCTCAAGTTGGTAAACATCCACGATCAACACCCACGGCCAGCACCCACAGTCAACTTCCCCACCGGTCAACACCCCACCTTGTAAGACCTGGTAAGACCATCACCACAGAACAGAAGTGTTCAAAAAATGGCTTTGATAAAAACGTGCATAGAATGCAATATGAAGGTAAATTACCAACAGAGCTTTCAATGCCAACTCTGTTCAGCAGCCATACACACAAAATGTGCCAACATGATTAACAATTCAAGGAGAAATGGTCCCAGTGACCACTCTGTGTACTGGCTCTGCAAAAAGGATGATGTAACTTTTTTGAAGATGATGGAAATCCTGGATAAAACTCCCGCCGAAAACAGAGTTACTAATTAATGCCTGCATAGCAATTTCTAATGTCTTCAAACAAACTGTACATGACACCAAGGTACAACCAGATGTGGCACAGAGCTCGGTGGCAGCGACGCCTGAGCAGGGCGCGGAGTCGGGGATGCCTGAGCAGGGCGCGGAGTCGGGGATGCCTGAGCAGGGCGTGGAGTCGGGGATGCCTGAGCAGGGCGCGGAGTCGAGGACGCCTGAGCAGGGCGCGGAGTCGGGGACGCCTGAGCAGGGCGCGGAGTCGGGGATGCCTGAGCAAGGCACAGAGTCTGGGACGCCTGAACAGAGGGCGGAGTCAGGAACCCCTGAGCGGAGCACGGAGTCGGGGAACCCTGAGCAGAGGGCGGTGTCAACGGCGCCGGAGCAGAGTGCGGTGTCACAGACCCCGGAGCAGAGCACAGTGTCGGGGACGCCGCAGCAGAGTGCGGTCCCTGGCAATAGGAAACAAACAAAACAAGGCCCCAAAATCTGCTGGTATTACAAATGGGCTACCTGTAAGCATGGGGAATCGGGAAGAACAAATGGAACATGTAAATACGATCACCCTAGAAAGTGCAGAAACCTCCTCAATACAGGTAAATGTACCAAAAGCTGTGAATTCTTTCACCCAGAAATTTGCAAGAACTCTTTGGACAGGAAAGAGTGCTTCAATGCTGAATGTCCAGCTTTTCATATAAGAGGTACCAGGCAAATAAAACCGACAGACTACCACTATGAAAACAGCCACTACTCCATCGACCGGGATAACTTTTAGCAAGAGGAGGAGGAGAAGAATGGCTAAAAATGACCAGACTCTACCACCAACTCGGTCAAATGCTAGAGAGGACGCAAACACAGTGGCCTCCTTACCAGAGCCTCTGATATTAACACCAAGTAAAACATCCAGCACTTCCACTAACACGATAACATCATTTATATTTGCCAACATCCAGGGTATAAAAACACGCAAATCCAACAAAGTTCACTTTACAGATGGTCTCCTTCATGAGGCAAATGCAGTCTTTGCAGCCCTAACGGAAACTCACACAAAGGACTACCTTGATGGTGAAATATGGATCTCAGAGTACAATCTTTTCAGATGTGATAGGAAACACCGGCTTCAGGGTGGGGTCAGCCTCTACATCAAAGACACACTCATCTGTACTGAGCTGCTAAACACCTCAAATGATATGGTGGAAGTGCTGATAGTCAAAATAGAGATCCTAAATGTAGTTGTTGTCCTTGTATATAAGTCACCAGAGGCAAACCCTCAGCAGTTTAAAGACCAACTAATTAAAATAGAACACTGCTTGAAAAACCTCACAAATCCAGCTCCGAACATCATCCTGCTTGGGGACTTCAACCTACGGCATCTGAAATGGAAGCACCTGGCTAATACAGTAATATCAGAAAGAATACCAGGAAGTAGCCTAAATGAACAGGCACATGCAAATGACCTGCTACGGATGTGCGATAGGTTTGCCTTAAACCAGCAAATAGTAGAGCCAACTAGGAAGGAGAACACGCTGGACCTCATTTTCACTAATAATGATGAATTGATCGGGAACATAATGATTACATATACCTGTTACTCAGATCACAACTTAATTGAAGTTCTGACAACCATGGGGAATGGACTTTCAAAACCAGTCCAGATTCCCTGTGGAGGAGATTTCAGCAAATTCAACTTCAATAATAAACAGATAAACTGGGAGCAAATAAACCAGGACTTCACAGAAATAAACGGGGAAGAACAGCTAGAAAATGCAAACCTGAACCAGTGCCTGGAAAAAATAAGCTCAGTAGCACTAGAAATATGTTCAAACCGCATACCCCTAAGAAAAAAGAGAAAGAGATGCAGATTGGAACGGGAACGTCGTTCTCTATATAGGCAAAGAAAACGAATCGCGGAACAACTTGAGAGTCGCACCCTATCTCAAGAACGGCGAAGAAGGTTAGATAGAGAAATAGAAACAATTGAACTCAAGCTACAAGAATCATACAAAACCCAGGAGAGGCAAAGAGAGCAAAAGGCCATCAGTGAAATAGAGAGAAATCCGAAATATTTTTTCTCCTATGCAAAATCAAGATCAAAAACCACATCTAGTATCGGGCCCCTGCGAAAGGGAGATGGAACTTTCACCGATGACAACAAAGAAATGAGCGAGTTACTGAGGAAGCAGTACGACTCTGTTTTCAGCGAGCCATTAAACGCACTAAAGATTGATAACCCAAATGAATTTTTCATTGATATGATACCAACATCAAATCATATATCAGACGTCGCCCTAACCCCACTAGATTTTGAAGAAGCCATAAACAGTATGCCTATGCACTCTGCACCAGGCCCGGATTCTTGGAACTCCATATTCATCAAGAACTGTAAAAAAACACTATCGCAGGCCCTTCACATTCTGTGGAGACAAAGCCTAGATACTGGCGTTATCCCTGACATACTAAAAACAGCAGAGATAGCACCACTCCATAAAGGAGGAAATAAGGCAGAGGCAAAAATTACAGACTGATAGCACTAACATCGCACATCATAAAAAATTTTGAGAGAGTACTAAGAAGTAAGATCACAAAATACATGGAATCACAGCATCTCCATAACCCCGGACAACATGGTTTCAGAACAGGGCGCTCTTGCCTGTTGCAGTTGCTGAACCACTATGATATGGCATTAGATGCTATGGAAGACAAACAAAACGCTGATGTAATTTACACAGATTTCGAAAAAGCTTTTGATAAATATGACCATGGTGTTATTGCACATAAAATGCGTTCAAAAGGAATTACCGGGAAAATAGGCAGATGGATCTACAATTTCCTGACTAACAAAACCCAATGTGTAATAGTCAACAAAATAAAATCCAGCCCATCAACTGTGAAGAGCTCAGTCCCCCAGGATACTGTGCTTGCTCCAGTACTTTTTCTCATCCTCATATCGGACATAGACAAGAACACAACCTATAGCACTGAATCATCGTTTGCAGATGACACTAGGATTTTCATGAGAGTTGGCAACATAGGGGACACGGCAAACCTCTAATCAGATGTGGATCAGGTCTTTCTATGGGCTACAGAAAAAATATGGTGTTTAACGAGGATAAGTTCCAGCTCATGCGCTACGGAAAAATTTAAAATATAAAAACGGAAACCACGTACAAAACTCAGGCAAATCATAACATAGAACGAAAAGGCAATGCAAAGGATCTGGGTGTACTCATGTCGGAAGACCTTACCTTTAAAGAACACAATAAAGTAGCCGTCACAACTGCAAGAAAAATGACAGGTTGGATAACAAGAACTTTTCACACTAGAGATGCTATACCGATGATGATACTTTTCAAAACGCTTGTGCTCTCTAGAGTGGAGTACTGCTGCACAATGACAGACACTTTCAAAGCTGTAGAAATTGCTGACTTGGAGAGCGTGCGAGATCCTTTACTGCTAGAATCCACTCAGTAAAACATCTAAATTACTGGGACCGACTAAAGAGCCTAAATCTGTACTCCCTTGAGCGCAGGCGGGAGAGATACATAATAATTTACACGTGGAAAATAATTGAGGGGCTGGTCCTGCACACAGAAATAACATCACATGAGACCAGAAGACATGGCAGGATGTGCAGAATACCCCCCGTTGAAAAGCAGAGGTGCAACAGGTACTCTGAGAGAGAACTCTATCAACATCAGAGGCTCGAGACTGTTCAACACGCTTCCACTACACATAAGGGGCATAACTGGCCGACCCCTCACAGTGTTCAAGAGAGAACTGGATAAGCACCTCCAAAGGATACCTGATCAACCAGGCTGTGACTCGTACGTCAGGCTGCAAGCAGCCGCGTCTAACAGCCTGGTTGATCAGTCCAGCAACCGCGTCTAACAGCCTGGTTGATCAGTCCAGCAACCGCGTCTAACAGCCTGGTTGATCAGTCCAGCAACCAGGAGGCTTGGTCGACGACCGGGCCGCGGGGACGCTAAGCCCCGGAAGCACCTCAAGGTAACCTCAAGGTAAGGTAACCAGATGGCGCTGTTGCTCATAGAAAGCATGATTTTAACTGTCACAGGTGTGGTATCTATATGGTAGGTGTATAATAACACTCGTATTTGAATGGAACGTTGTGTCAAAATTGTCAATGCAATTGGTTAAGAACTTTCGAAGAATACAGCGTGTGTTGCTCTTACGTCCAACAGATTGCTCTGTTAAAAAATATGATTTTTCCTGTCAGAGGTGGGGCTTGTATATAGTAGGTATACAAAGACCCGCGCTTATTAGAAAGAAATGTTGTGTCGAAGTTTCAAAGCAATCGGTAAATCGGTTTCGAAGATTTCCCTCACAAGGAAAACACAATTTTTCAAAAAGCATGTTTTTCCCAGTGTGACATCTGTATAGTATGTCACGCCGAAGTGGGTGCGTCTGACAGTGGTCTAGACCTCCTCTGAAGTCTATTTTCCTCCGTCTGCCTCTTCAGTTTATACTCAAATTGCTGGAGTCCTTTCTGCACAGTGCATCTCCAGGGAGATCTGTTCGCAGCTGCTGCCTCCTAAGTGTTGATGTCGATGTTCACCTGCTTGAGGTCGCGTTTACAGGCGTCTTTGAAACACAGCCTTCTGGTGGATCTCCTTCCTGATGCCAGTTCTCCATACAAGAGGTCCTTCGGTATGCGGCTATCAAACATGCGTATGACATGTGCCAGCCATCGCATGTGTCTCTGCTTCAGGAGAGTGAACATTGAAGGGACTCCTGTCCTCTCGAGTACTGTGTTGTTGGTGACGTGGTCTTTCCATGTGATATCAAGGATGCGTCTCAGGTTCCGCATGTGAAAGGTATTGAGCAGCCTCTCTTGGTGAGAGTGCAGGGTCCAGGATTCCGAGCCATAGAGAAGTGTACTCACCACACATGCCATGTAGACTTGTGCTTTGGTGTGCACTGTCAGTTTGGCACTTTCCCTAACGTGCTTTGTGAGCCTGGCCAGTGTTGTTGCGGTCTTCCCGATACGCCTGTTAAGCTCAGTGTCCAGGGAAAGGATGTCTGAGATTATGGAGGCCAGGTACACAAACTCGTGAACTGCCTCCAGCACATATTCTGCTATATTTGTACAGGGTAGCTCATTGACGTCTTGTCCTATTACCTGTGTTTTCTTCAGGCTGATTGTCAGGCTGAATGCGGAACAGGCCGCGGAAAAAGCGGTTGAGTTGCTGCTGCAGGCTTTCTGCTGTGTGTGTGTGGTGATTGCTGCGTCGTCGGCGAAGAGGAACTCCCTGAGGATTCGCATCAGTACCTTCGTCTTTGCTCGGAGTCTGGATAGATTATAGAGCTTTCCATAAGATCTTGTACGGAGATAGATGCCCTCTGTGATTGTTCCAAAGGCATGCTTGACGAGGATTGCGAAGAAGATGCCGAACGGGGTTGGAGCCAGAACGCGCCCCTGTTTAACACCACTGTTGATGTTGAATGGTTCTGAAGTTGAGCCGTCGTACACGACTGTTCCCTTCATGTTCTTGTGGAACGATTGTATCATGCTGAGTAGGGTGGATGGGCAGCCAATTTTGGCCAATATCTTGAAGAGTCCGTCCCTGCTCACGAGGTCGAAGGCCTTTGTAAGGTCAATGAAGGCGATGTACAAGACTTTTCTCTGCTCCCGGCACTTTTCTTGAAGCTGTCTCAGGAAGAACACCATGTCAGTGGTCAGCCTCTCTGCTCGAAAACCGCACTGTGACTCAAGGTAAACTCTTTCAGCAAGAATCTAAAAGCCTATCCAAGACGACCCTGGCGAAGAGTTTGCCGACGACGCTGAGGAGAGATGCCACGATAGGTTGTCACCTTTATTTTTGTAGAGTGATGATGTTTGCATCTCTCATGTCTTGTGGCATCGAATCCTACCTCCAGCACTGACACAGAAGTTCATGAAGCTCAGTTTTAAGTGATCCACGAGCGTACTTGTGAACTTCAGGCGGAATTCCATCGTCTCCTGGGGCCTTCCCTGAGGAAAGTAAGTCCAGTGCTTTCTCAAGTTCTTCCACAGTCGGTTCAAGGTCAAGCTCTTCCATGATGGGCAGGGACTCGATTGCATCCAAGGCTTCTATGCTGACACAGTTCTCTATTGAGAAGAGTTCGGAGTAATGTTCCAACCAGCAATTCATCTGTTGATCACGGTCTTTAATGATCTCTTCAGTGGCTGACTTAAGAGGAGCCATCTTGTTTTGTGTATGGCCTTTTGCCTGTTTGATCCCTTCATACATGCCTCTTATGTTGCTGACAGTGGCCGCAGTCTGGATGCTGGAACAGAGTCGGAGGCAGTAATCGTTAGCACAGCGCCTCGCAGTTTTTTTAACTCTACTGCGGGCAGTACGGAGGGCGTGTAGGTTCCTTTCTGAGGGCAGGTTCTTGGACGATGAGAAAGCTCGTCTCTTTTTCCTCTATGAGGGGTAACAGTTCCTCTGCACTAGCCTTGAACCAATCTGCTGACTTGTTCTTCCTCTTACCGAAGATGGACATGGCAGTGTTGAAAATAGTACCCCTGAGATGTGACCACCTCTTACTTGCGCTATCGTAGTGGGGTACAGGAAGGGCATTTACCAGCGCAGCAGTGAATTCCTCCACCTTCCTGAGGTTATCTTGAGATGATTTTGGGACTATTTAGTGTCCCCGCGGCCCGGTCCTCGACCAGGCCTCCACCCCCAGGAAGCATCCCGTGACAGCTGACTAACACCCAGGTACCTATTTTACTGCTAGGTAACAGGGGCATAGGGTGAAAGAAACTCTGCCCAATGTTTCTCGCCGGCGCCTGGGATCGAACCCAGGACCACAGGATCACAAGTCCAGCGTGCTGTCCGCTCGGCCGACCGGCTCCCTACCTACATTCTTGGACTACCTAATTCACTTTTGAGGCAATTAAATGTTTCATTTGTTTTAGAAACTCAGTTTCGCTTATTTAGTAGGATTTTCTTGCCCTTATCCTCTTACATTGAGTACCGGGTACAAGATTTCCTGCGATCTTGATTTATTAATCATTTACCATCTTGAAATTAACATTAATTGTTAACGATTCCACAGGATAGGTACCAGTTGCCACGTTGTCCTGTTTCTGACATTCACCATATCACAACAGTATATTCGTTGTACCTTTATTTGCTAATTTCACCATGTTTCGTCTCCAAGCTTTCCGTGCAGATCCAGCAGGCCTTGGATCCTTGGATAAACAAGACCCACGACCTTGTTAAGGTCGTGGGTCTTGTTTACGTTAATGCGTGGCCTTTCCCTCTTTCTTTGCTCTGTGGATTTTGCGGGGCTGAAACTTTACTCTGCAAACGACGAGAGGGTGGTCGGTGTCACAATCTGCGTTCTGGAAGCTGCTGGTCAGTTTGACGTTTCTCAGATTGCGACGCCCCATAAGCACCAGGTCGAGTTGGTGCCAATGCTTAGACCTGGGATGTCTCCAGAAAACCTTATACTGGGCTTGGTGTCGAAGAAGGAACTGGTGATGTAGAGATCATGACGACAGCAGAACTCCAGGAGGCGCTGCCCACTCTCATTCATCTTCCCAAATCTAAACTGGCCCAGGCAGGAAGGACAAGAGCTGTGATCAGAACCAACTCAACCAACTCTTGCATTAAAGTCTCCTAGAAGGAAAACTGGCGCTTGTTGAGGTATACCTCTGAGAGTTAGGCAGAGGTCATCATAAAACTCATCCTTCGCTTCCATAGAGGAGGTCAGTGTTGGTGCATAGGCGTTGATGAAGCTGACCATTCCTGCTGCTGTATGAAGCTGAAGTTTGATGATCCTTCCAGAACCCTCCGTGGGTGGCACTATAGACCCTAACAACCTGTTCCTTATGGCAAAGCCAACGCCATGCTCCCTTACCTGTTCTGGTGGTTTGCCCTGCCAGAAGAAGGTAAAGTCCTTCTCCCGCATGCTGTCGGTCGTGGGCAGACGTGTCTTCTGCAGGGCGACTATGTCAATCTGAAGCCTGTATAGTTCCTTATTGATTACAGCTGTCTTGCGGGCGTCGTTCACTTCCAGTAGATCTGCTGAGAGACCTGGTGTCATGGTCCTTACATTCCATGTGCCCAGTTTGAGAGCTGGGTGGCTCTGTTTGTTTTCTTTTGCCTAGTGCATGGTTGACGATCCGCTTATTGGATTGTGGCCTAAGTCCCACGCACCCAGTGGAGCAGGCGGAGTGTGGCAGGACAACACCTTATTGGCTGGAGGCTGCTCAGTTTGAGGCGGGCGGTAGCTGTCTTATGAAACCGGATGATTTCTCCTACCAACAGTAGCAACCCTTGGCGCCTCACTCTACGCCAATTGAGTGGTAGGCTTATCACCAGTAACTGTCGCTTCCCTTTTTGAGCCATCGCCTAGGCCATGCTGGAGTGTCCTCTCCAGAGCACAGCTCTGGGCAGTAATTATAGAGAACCGGTTGTTGCCCATGCAGCTTATCCACCCTCTCCACGCCACCAATGTGATCCAAAGGAAGGGCAGGCACCGATATGCTTAGAACCAGTGTTGTCGCAGGAGAAGCCAGAATGTAGCTGTAAACAGCTGCAAACTGTCTTAGGGACTCCGATATATATATATATATATATATATATATATATATATATGCGAACAAGCCTGAATGGTCCCCAGGACTATATGCGAATGAAAAGTCACTTCTGGGGTGTTCGAGTCACTTCTGGGGTGTGAGTTTTCATTCATATATATATATATATATATATATATATATATATATATATATATATATATATATATATATATATATATATATATATATATATATATATATATATATATATATATATATATATATATATATATGCGAACAAGCCTGAATGGTCCCCAGGACTATATGCGAATGAAAACTCACACCCCAGAAGTGACTCGAACCCATACTCCCAGAAGCAACGCAACTGGTAACTACAGGGCGCCTTAATCCGCTTGACCATCACGGCCGTCAAAAGGAAGTGATAGCCGAGGCTATTTGAGCCACTTCCCCGACGGCAACTCGGATGGTAATCTTGGGCATAGCATTTCACCAAATCACCTCATTCTTTGGGGTTGTGTTCCTCACGTGTGCCCCAAAGAATGAGGTGATTTGGTGAAATGCTATGCCCAAGATTACCATCCGAGTTGCCGTCGGGGAAGTGGCTCAAATAGCCTCGGCTATCACTTCCTTTTGACGGCCGTGATGGTCAAGCGGATTAAGGCGCCCTGTAGTTACCAGTTGCGTTGCTTCTGGGAGTATGGGTTCGAGTCACTTCTGGGGTGTGAGTTTTCATTCATATATATATATATATATATATATATATATATATATATATGCGAACAAGCCTGAATGGTCCCCAGGACAATATGCAACTGAAAACTCACACCCCAGAAGTGACTCGAACCCATACTCCCAGAAGCAACGCAACTGGTATGTACAAGACGCCTTAATCCACTTGACCATCACGACCGGACATAATGAGGTGATAGCCGAGGCTATTTGAACCACCCCACCGCCGGCACTCGGATAGTAATCTTGGGCATAGCATTTTACCAAATCACCTCATTCTTTGGGGCACACGTGCATGGGTTCGAGTCACTTCTGGGGTGTGAGTTTTCAGTTGCATATTGTCCTGGGCACCATTCAGGCTTGTTCGCATTTGTGTTCCTCACGTGTGCCCCAAAGAATGAGGTGATTTGGTAAAATGCTATGCCCAAGATTACTATCCGAGTGCCGGCGGTGGGGTGGTTCAAATAGCCTCGGCTATCACCTCATTATGACCGGTCGTGATGGTCAAGTGGATTAAGGCGTCTTGTACATACCAGTTGCGTTGCTTCTGGGAGTATGGGTTCGAGTCACTTCTGGGGTGTGAGTTTTCAGTTATATATATATATACATATATATGTATCTGCTTTGATACAGATCACCAAAGAAAGTAATTTGAATATTAGCAGTGGTCTATATAACTTAGATCCATTTCTAATAGATCAGCTAAAGGGCGATTTAAGTAGAATCATTGAAAAACATTTGTCTCACTAATTTATTGTATATATTTACTTCTTTATGTTATAATTACCTATATATTATGCTTGTATGTCTGCTGTATCAGATGGGCCATTGTGCTACATCGGATGTGCCAATTGGGTGCATCAGATGGGCCAATGGGCCTTCTGCGTTGTCCAAGTATTGTACCTCACCTTACTTCACCACTCCTTCCTGCCTATTTATACCCATCACTCGATCTGTAAAATGACCTTCTGAAGATGTATTTAATATACGAAAGTACTTAAGGAAATTTCCTGTTTCATTTTTCCTCCGTGGTCTGACATTGTCATACATATATATATATATATATATATATATATATATATATATATATATATATATATATATATATATATATATATTATTAAATATGACTGAAAAAGTAAGATTAATTATTCTAACACGAATTTTCTCAATCTTTCGTACATTTCGTTTCACTGTTGGAGGTAAATCAAAAATCAATTCTCCAAAATTCATTTTTATTTCTAGTCTGACGCGACACGAGCGCCTTTCGTAAAACTTATTACATTTTCAAAGACTTTAGTTCACAAATACACAACTGAATAGAACTTACGCATCTCCGATATTATATCTACATTTGAGTGAGGTGGAAGGGGTGATGTGGCATTAACACAAGACAGAACAAGATGTGGTATTAATAGGGTATTAATTTCATCAACACAAGACAGAACAAGAGTATTAATAGGGTATTAATTTCATCAACACAAGACAGAACACGAAACAATGGATATTGAATAGAAGTGTTTGTAGAAAGCCTATTGGTCCATATTTCTTGATGCTTCTATATTGGAGCGGAGTCTTGAGGTGGGTAGAATATAGTTGTGCAATAATTGGCTGTTGATTGCTGGTGTTGACTTCTTGATGTGTAGTGCCTCGCAAACGTCAAGCCGCCTGCTATCGCTGTATCTATCGATGATTTCTGTGTTGTTTACTAGGATTTCTCTGGCGATGGTTTGGTTGTGGGAAGAGATTATATGTTCCTTAATGGAGCCCTGTTGCTTATGCATCGTTAAACGCCTAGAAAGAGATGTTGTTGTCTTGCCTATATACTGGGTTTTTTGGAGCTTACAGTTCCCAAGTGGGCATTTGAAGGCATAGACGACGTTAGTCTCTTTTAAAGCGTTCTGTTTTGTGTCTGGAGAGTTTCTCATGAGTAGGCTGGCCGTTTTTCTGGTTTTATAGTAAATCGTCAGTTGTATCCTCTGTTTTTTGTCTGTAGGGATAACGTTTCTATTAACAATATCTTTCAGGACCCTTTCCTCCGTTTTATGAGCTGTGGAAAAGAAGTTCCTGTAAAATAGTCTAGTAGGGGGTATAGGTGTTGTGTTAGTTGTCTCTTCAGAGGTTGCATGGCTTTTCACTTTCCTTCTTATGTCTTCGACGAAACCATTGGAGAAGCCGTTATTGACTAGGACCTGCCTTACCCTACAGAGTTCTTCGTCGACTTGCTTCCATTCTGAGCTGTGGCTGAGAGCACGGTCGACATATGCGTTAACAACACTCCTCTTGTACCTGTCTGGGCAGTCGCTGTTGGCATTTAGGCACATTCCTATGTTTGTTTCCTTAGTGTAGACTGCAGTGTGGAAACCTCCGCCCTTTTCCATGACTGTTACGTCTAGAAAGGGCAGCTTCCCATCCTTTTCCATCTCGTAAGTGAAACGCAGCACGGAACTCTGCTCAAATGCCTCCCTCAGCTCCTGCAGATGTCTGACATCAGGTACCTGTGTAAAAATGTCGTCAACATACCTGCAGTATATGGCCGGTTTCAAGTTCATGTCGACTAAGACTTTTTGCTCGATGGTACCCATGTAGAAGTTTGCAAACAGGACACCTAGGGGAGAACCCATGGCGACCCCATCTACTTGCTTATACATGTGCCCATCCGGGCTCAAGAAGGGTGCCTCTTTAGTACAAGCTTGGAGTAGTTTCCTCAGAATATTTTCTGGTATGTCAAGAGGAGTACAGGCTGGATCACGATACACTCTGTCGGCTATCATTCCGATTGTCTCGTCCACAGGTACGTTGGTAAACAGCGATTCTACATCCAACGAGGCTCTTATCCCTGTGGCCTGTGTGCCCCGCAGTAAGTCAACAAATTCCTTTGGAGACTTCAGGCTGAAGGCGCAAGGAACATAAGGAGTCAGCAGGCCGTTGAGTCGCTTCGCCAGTCTGTACGTGGGTGTGGGTATCTGGCTAATGATTGGCCGAAGTGGGTTTCCAGGCTTGTGCGTCTTGACATTTCCATACGCATATCCAGGTTTATATTCCCCAATGATCTTTGGCAGGTGGAGTACGGATTTCTTGGCGCTCACAGTTTCGATCAGTTTGTTGACCTTTGCTTTTAATTCGGCTGTAGCGGGTTAAGGCGTACCTGTTATGCCAGTTGCTGGAAGGCTTCTGTGCTGGCTAGGGTTCGAGTCTCCTGGTGGGAAAGTGTTCTAAAGTTGTATACTTCACTCTCGTGTTTAGGAGAGTTGTGCCTTAAGCATATACACTGTGTCTTCCCATATTAACAGGGACTTGATGAAATAAACGTATAAATGACCCCTCACTTGCTCTAGTGCTCTTGGGAGGTGGTGATCTTTGGGGTATATAAATACTCCGAAATTACCATCTCTTTTAAGGGTCTGAGCAGGTGGTGGAGCGGGTTAAGGCGTACCTGTTATGCCAGTTGCTAGAAGGCTTCTGTGCTGGCTAGGGTTCGAGTCTCCTGGTGGGAAAGTGTTCTAAAGTTGTATACTTCACTCTCGTGTTTAGGAGAGTTGTGTCTTATATATATATATATATATATATATATATATATATATATATATATATATATATATATATATATATATATATATATATATACACACATATATTAATATTAGTGTATTTTGGTAGCAGTCTTTCCTGTAGACATATATTATTAAATATGACCGAAAAAGTAAGATTAATAATTCTAACACGAATTTTCTAAATTTTTCTTATATTTTTCTTCACTGTTGATGGTAACTGAAAAATCAATTCTCCAAAATTCATTTTTATTTCTTGTCTGACGCGACACTTGAGCGCGTTTCGTAAAACTTATTACATTTTCAAAGACTTTAGTTTACTCACACACAACTTATAACTGAACAGAGCTTGCTGTTGTTGTTGTTAAAGATTTAGCTTCTCAGGACGAAGTGTCCAAGTAGCACGGGCTATGGTGAGCCCGTAATTGAGTTTGGTTATACATGATAACCTTTTTCCTGTGATATTTGGGTCTAAGTTTAAAATGGAGGAGGGAATTTCTCCTTTTTCCCTGCTTATTTATCGCTTCTGTTTTAGTGCACTGGTTTTAATCTTGTTTTATTAACATTATCTTGGTGGCGGATGTAGATGCAGAATGCTCACTAATGAGTCCCGTTCCTCAACGGCTTTTCTAATCATTGTAGTCGCGGTGGAATGTGCATCTAATGCAGCTGCTGTCGTTGGATTAATGTTGAGTTTGATGCGCAGGGTTTCAGTAGCTTCACATTCCAGTAAATAGTGCAACAGTGGCGCCTCTGCTTCAGTTTCACAGATGTGACACTCGAACAGAGCTTAAACATCTTCGATTTTATACCTGCTGATATGATATGTGGGATGAGGTGATATGTTACAACAGTTTTGGATGAGGTGGAAACAAACTTTCAACACAAGACAGAACACGAAACAATGGGTATAATATTTTGTAAGTTAAAGGGAAGAATGGAAGTAACTGCAAAGGGCCTATTGGCCCATATTTCTTGATGCTTCTATATTAGTGCGGAGTCTTGAAGTGGGTAGAATATAGTTGTGCACAACTATATTCTACCCACTTCAAGACTCCGCACCTATAACCTATATAGGTGTGGAGGGTGCATTTTATAGGTGACCTATAAAATGCTCCTATACGGCATGCGTCTCCAATAATCAAGTCCAACTCCTGACCTGCACGGGTGGCTTAGTTTTTAAGTCCGGCGGAACTGCTTTAACCGACAGGAGCAGGGGCGAGGGCGTACCTCTGGCGCCTTAAAACCAGCTGCTCCGGCTAGATCGGACTCGAAGGAAGGCAGGCCATCTAGGGGAAGGAAAACCCTGATTTTAAACCTCCGCTGCCTTGCGGCCATACTCCTTTTTTGGGAAAGGCTTCAGGAGTCAACCTCGACGAAAAATCCGGAGTTGGAGTCCCTAAGGCAGTTCGTTGTTGATGTCGACTTCGTTCTGGCAGCTCCTGCGACGTTGCTGGAACTATGTGTATTGGCATTTGCTTTTCTATTGGATAATTTCAGCAACGTGGAGAGGGGGGGAGACCTGCTGCATGGGTAACAGCTTCTCCTCCATATCTACCTACCCATGCTTTGCGCCCTGTATATATATATATATATATATATATATATATATATATATATATATATATATATATATATATATATATATATATATATATATATATGTCGTACCTAATAGCCAGAACGCACTTCTCAGCCTACTATTCAAGGCCCGATTTGCCTAATAAGCCAAGTTTTCATGAATTAATGTTTTTTCGTCTACCTAACCTACCTAACCTAACCTAACCTAGCTTTTTTTGGCTACCTAACCTAACCTTACCTATAAATATAGGTTAGGTTAGGTTAGGTAGGGTTGGTTAGGTTCGGTCATATATCTACGTTAATTTTAACTCCAATAAAAAAAATTGACCTCATACATAGAGAAAAGGGTTGCTTTATCATTTCATAAGAAAAAAATTATAGTAAATATATTAATTTAGGAAAACTTGGCTTATTAGGCAAATCGGGCCTTGAATAGTAGGCTGAGAAGTGAGTTCTGGCTACTAGGTACGACATATATATATATATATATATATATATATATATATATATCGTACCTAGTAGCCAGAACGCACTTCTCGGCCTACTATGCAAGGCCCGATTTGCCTAATAAGCTAAGTTTTCCTGAATTAATATATTTTCTCTAATTTTTTTCTTATGAAATGATAAAGCCACCCATTTCATTATGTATGAGGTCAATTTTTTTTTATTGGAGTTAAAATTAACGTAGATATATGACGAAACCTATCCAACCCTACCTAACCTAACCTAACCTATCTTTATAGGTTAGGTTAGGTTAGGTAGCCGAAAAAGTTAGGTTAGGTTAGGTTAGGTAGGTTAGGTAGTCGAAAAACAATTAATTCATGAAAACTTGGCTTATTAGCAAATCAGGCCTTGCATAGTAGGCAGAGAAGTGCGTTCTGGCTACTAGGTACGACATATATATATATATATATATATATATATATATATATATATATATATATATATATATATATATATATATATATATATATATATATATATATATATATATATATATATATATATATATATATATATATATATATGCGAACAAGCCTGAATGGTCCCCAGGACAATATGCAACTGAAAACTCACACCCCAGAAGTGACTCGAACCCATACTCCCAGAAGCAACGCAACTGGTATGTACAAGACGCCTTAATCCACTTGACCATCACGACCGGACAAAATGAGGTGATAGCTGAAGCTATTTGAACCACCCCACCGCCGGCACTCGGATGGTAATCTTGGGCATAGCATTTTACCAAATCACCTCATTCTTTGGGGCACACGTGAGGAACACAAATGCGAACAAGCCTGAATGGTCCCCAGGACAATATGCAACTGAAAACTCACACCCCAGAAGTGACTCGAACCCATACTCCCAGAAGCAACGCAACTGGTATGTACAAGACGCCTTAATCCACTTGACCATCACGACCGGACAAAATGAGGTGATAGCTGAAGCTATTTGAACCACCCCACCGCCGGCACTCGGATGGTAATCTTGGGCATAGCATTTTACCAAATCACCTCATTCTTTGGGGCACACGTGAGGAACACAAATGCGAACAAGCCTGAATGGTCCCCAGGACAATATGCAACTGAAAACTCACACCCCAGAAGTGACTCGAACCCATACTCCCAGAAGCAACGCAACTGGTATGTACAAGACGCCTTAATCCACTTGACCATCACGACCGGACAAAATGAGGTGATAGCTGAAGCTATTTGAACCACCCCACCGCCGGCACTCGGATGGTAATCTTGGGCATAGCATTTTACCAAATCACCTCATTCTTTGGGGCACACGTGAGGAACACAAATGCGAACAAGCCTGAATGGTCCCCAGGACAATATGCAACTGAAAACTCACACCCCAGAAGTGACTCGAACCCATACTCCCAGAAGCAACGCAACTGGTATGTACAAGACGCCTTAATCCACTTGACCATCACGACCGGACAAAATGAGGTGATAGCTGAAGCTATTTGAACCACCCCACCATTCAGGCTTGTTCGCATTTGTGTTCCTCACGTGTGCCCCAAAGAATGAGGTGATTTGGTAAAATGCTATGCCCAAGATTACCATCCGAGTGCCGGCGGTGGGGTGGTTCAAATAGCTTCAGCTATCACCTCATTTTGTCCGGTCGTGATGGTCAAGTGGATTAAGGCGTCTTGTACATACCAGTTGCGTTGCTTCTGGGAGTATGGGTTCGAGTCACTTCTGGGGTGTGAGTTTTCAGTTGCATATTGTCCTGGGGACCATTCAGGCTTGTTCCCATTTGTGTTCCTCACGTGTGCCCCAAAGAATGAGGTGATTTGGTAAAATGCTATGCCCAAGATTACCATCCGAGTGCCGGCGGTGGGGTGGTTCAAATAGCTTCAGCTATCACCTCATTTTGTCCGGTCGTGATGGTCAAGTGGATTAAGGCGTCTTGTACATACCAGTTGCGTTGCTTCTGGGAGTATGGGTTCGAGTCACTTCTGGGGTGTGAGTTTTCAGTTATATATATATATATATATATATATATATATATATATATATATATATATATATATATATATATTTCATATATATATATATATATATATATATATATATATATATATATATATATATATATATATATATATATATATATATATATATATATATATATATATATGCGAACAAGCCTGAATGGTCCCCAGGACAATATGCAACTGAAAACTCACACCCCAGAAGTGACTCGAACCCATACTCCCAGAAGCAACGCAACTGGTATGTACAAGACGCCTTAATCCACTTGACCATCACGACCGGACATAATGAGGTGATAGCCGAGGCTATTTGAACCACCCCACCGCCGGCACTCGGATAGTTATCTTGGGCATAGCATTTTACCAAATCACCTCATTCTTTGGGGCACACGTGAGGAACACAAATGCGAACAAGCCTGAATGGTCCCCAGGACAATATGCAACTGAAAACTCACACCCCAGAAGTGACTCGAACCCATACTCCCAGAAGCAACGCAACTGGTATGTACAAGACGCCTTAATCCACTTGACCATCACGACCGGACATAATGAGGTGATAGCCGAGGCTATTTGAACCACCCCACCGCCGGCACTCGGATAGTTATCTTGGGCATAGCATTTTACCAAATCACCTCATTCTTTGGGGCACACGTGAGGAACACAAATGCGAACAAGCCTGAATGGTCCCCAGGACAATATGCAACTGAAAACTCACACCCCAGAAGTGACTCGAACCCATACTCCCAGAAGCAACGCAACTGGTATGTACAAGACGCCTTAATCCACTTGACCATCACGACCGGACATAATGAGGTGATAGCCGAGGCTATTTGAACCACCCCACCGCCGGCACTCGGATAGTTATCTTGGGCATAGCATTTTACCAAATCACCTCATTCTTTGGGGCACACGTGAGGAACACAAATGCGAACAAGCCTGAATGGTCCCCAGGACAATATGCAACTGAAAACTCACACCCCAGAAGTGACTCGAACCCATACTCCCAGAAGCAACGCAACTGGTATGTACAAGACGCCTTAATCCACTTGACCATCACGACCGGACATAATGAGGTGATAGCCGAGGCTATTTGAACCACCCCACCGCCGGCACTCGGATAGTTATCTTGGGCATAGCATTTTACCAAATCACCTCATTCTTTGGGGCACACGTGAGGAACACAAATGCGAACAAGCCTGAATGGTCCCCAGGACAATATGCAACTGAAAACTCACACCCCAGAAGTGACTCGAACCCATACTCCCAGAAGCAACGCAACTGGTATGTACAAGACGCCTTAATCCACTTGACCATCACGACCGGACATAATGAGGTGATAGCCGAGGCTATTTGAACCACCCCACCGCCGGCACTCGGATAGTTATCTTGGGCATAGCATTTTACCAAATCACCTCATTCTTTGGGGCACACGTGAGGAACACAAATGCGAACAAGCCTGAATGGTCCCCAGGACAATATGCAACTGAAAACTCACACCCCAGAAGTGACTCGAACCCATACTCCCAGAAGCAACGCAACTGGTATGTACAAGACGCCTTAATCCACTTGACCATCACGACCGGACATAATGAGGTGATAGCCGAGGCTATTTGAACCACCCCACCGCCGGCACTCGGATAGTTATCTTGGGCATAGCATTTTACCAAATCACCTCATTCTTTGGGGCACACGTGAGGAACACAAATGCGAACAAGCCTGAATGGTCCCCAGGACAATATGCAACTGAAAACTCACACCCCAGAAGTGACTCGAACCCATACTCCCAGAAGCAACGCAACTGGTATGTACAAGACGCCTTAATCCACTTGACCATCACGACCGGACATAATGAGGTGATAGCCGAGGCTATTTGAACCACCCCACCGCCGGCACTCGGATAGTTATCTTGGGCATAGCATTTTACCAAATCACCTCATTCTTTGGGGCACACGTGAGGAACACAAATGCGAACAAGCCTGAATGGTCCCCAGGACAATATGCAACTGAAAACTCACACCCCAGAAGTGACTCGAACCCATACTCCCAGAAGCAACGCAACTGGTATGTACAAGACGCCTTAATCCACTTGACCATCACGACCGGACATAATGAGGTGATAGCCGAGGCTATTTGAACCACCCCACCGCCGGCACTCGGATAGTTATCTTGGGCATAGCATTTTACCAAATCACCTCATTCTTTGGGGCACACGTGAGGAACACAAATGCGAACAAGCCTGAATGGTCCCCAGGACAATATGCAACTGAAAACTCACACCCCAGAAGTGACTCGAACCCATACTCCCAGAAGCAACGCAACTGGTATGTACAAGACGCCTTAATCCACTTGACCATCACGACCGGACATAATGAGGTGATAGCCGAGGCTATTTGAACCACCCCACCGCCGGCACTCGGATAGTTATCTTGGGCATAGCATTTTACCAAATCACCTCACCTCGGCTATCACCTCATTATGTCCGGTCGTGATGGTCAAGTGGATTAAGGCGTCTTGTACATACCAGTTGCGTTGCTTCTGGGAGTATGGGTTCGAGTCACTTCTGGGGTGTGAGTTTTCAGTTGCATATTGTCCTGGGGACCATTCAGGCTTGTTCGCATTTGTGTTCCTCACGTGTGCCCCAAAGAATGAGGTGATTTGGTAAAATGCTATGCCCAAGATAACTATCCGAGTGCCGGCGGTGGGGTGGTTCAAATAGCCTCGGCTATCACCTCATTATGTCCGGTCGTGATGGTCAAGTGGATTAAGGCGTCTTGTACATACCAGTTGCGTTGCTTCTGGGAGTATGGGTTCGAGTCACTTCTGGGGTGTGAGTTTTCAGTTGCATATTGTCCTGGGGACCATTCAGGCTTGTTCGCATTTGTGTTCCTCACGTGTGCCCCAAAGAATGAGGTGATTTGGTAAAATGCTATGCCCAAGATAACTATCCGAGTGCCGGCGGTGGGGTGGTTCAAATAGCCTCGGCTATCACCTCATTATGTCCGGTCGTGATGGTCAAGTGGATTAAGGCGTCTTGTACATACCAGTTGCGTTGCTTCTGGGAGTATGGGTTCGAGTCACTTCTGGGGTGTGAGTTTTCAGTTGCATATTGTCCTGGGGACCATTCAGGCTTGTTCGCATTTGTGTTCCTCACGTGTGCCCCAAAGAATGAGGTGATTTGGTAAAATGCTATGCCCAAGATAACTATCCGAGTGCCGGCGGTGGGGTGGTTCAAATAGCCTCGGCTATCACCTCATTATGTCCGGTCGTGATGGTCAAGTGGATTAAGGCGTCTTGTACATACCAGTTGCGTTGCTTCTGGGAGTATGGGTTCGAGTCACTTCTGGGGTGTGAGTTTTCAGTTGCATATTGTCCTGGGGACCATTCAGGCTTGTTCGCATTTGTGTTCCTCACGTGTGCCCCAAAGAATGAGGTGATTTGGTAAAATGCTATGCCCAAGATAACTATCCGAGTGCCGGCGGTGGGGTGGTTCAAATAGCCTCGGCTATCACCTCATTATGTCCGGTCGTGATGGTCAAGTGGATTAAGGCGTCTTGTACATACCAGTTGCGTTGCTTCTGGGAGTATGGGTTCGAGTCACTTCTGGGGTGTGAGTTTTCAGTTGCATATTGTCCTGGGGACCATTCAGGCTTGTTCGCATTTGTGTTCCTCACGTGTGCCCCAAAGAATGAGGTGATTTGGTAAAATGCTATGCCCAAGATAACTATCCGAGTGCCGGCGGTGGGGTGGTTCAAATAGCCTCGGCTATCACCTCATTATGTCCGGTCGTGATGGTCAAGTGGATTAAGGCGTCTTGTACATACCAGTTGCGTTGCTTCTGGGAGTATGGGTTCGAGTCACTTCTGGGGTGTGAGTTTTCAGTTATATATATATATATATATATATATATATATATATATATATATATATATATATATATATATATATATATATATATATATATATATATATATATATATGTCATACCTAGTAGCCAGAACGCACTTCTTGCCCTACTATGCAATCCCCGATTTGCCTAATAGGCCGAGTGATTTACTTTATTTTCAATAAATTGTTTCCAATTAGTTTTTTTAATTATATTTATTATATTATATTAGGAACATAAATTATTGACTTAGTTGTGTGAGTATAGGTTAGGTTGGTTAGGTTCGGTCATATATCTACGTAGTTTTAACTCAAATTTCAACAAATTAACTTATAAATAATGAAATGGAGAGATTTATCATTTCATAAGAAAAAAATGAGAAAAATACATAAATTCATGAAAATTTGGCTTATTAGGCCAATCGGGCCTTGCATAGTAGGCCGAGTATGACGTTCTGGCTACTAGGTACAACACATGTCTATATATATATATATATATATATATATATATATATATATATATATATATATATATATATATATATATATATATATATATGTGTGTGTGTGTGTATATCACGAAAATAAACACGTGATTAAGAATGTGACAATGTCAGACCACGGAGGAAAATGAAACAGGAATTTCCTTAAGTACTTTCGTATATTAAATACATCTTCAGAAGGAATGAAGATGAAGGAATCATCTTCATTCCTTCTGAAGATGTATTTAATATACGAAAGTACTTAAGGAAATTCCTGTTTCATTTTCCTCCGTGGTCTGACATTGTCATATATATATATACATATATATATATATATATATATATATATATATATATATATATATATATATATATATATATATATATATATATATATATATATATATATATATATATCACTTAATTTTAAAATTTCATTACACAAAAATGGTTACAACATTGGTTACATTGGTTAAATGCAGGGTACAAGGCTACTTGTTACAGGTTGTAGGGTTCCTGCAGCTCCTCAGATGGCGGGCAGGAACAATGAATGCAATGAGTATATCCTCTCTGAATTGCGACACTAAGTCGCTGAAAGAGGAAACTGGCAGCTCAAGGGTCTCTAGTTGTTTCAGTTAGCTTGTAACCAAGCTCATTAAAAGACTAGCAGCAGTTTTGTTCCATGCACCAAGTGTCTCTTAGGCAATAAGGGACAAAATTGAAGTGGTGATCAAGATCCCTGTATTTACACGACTTGGCTATTTCCCGATGATTTGCACCATCTCCTGCCTTTGCAGCACTGAAGACATCTGGTGTTGGCTAAAGTTGAGACACAAGTGTCTATCATTCTTCCAGGGGTTCACCGTGATCCCGTCTGGGCGGCCGACAGGCTCATCAGAGTTGTTGGTATTAGGTAACGGAGCTCTCTCTCTGCTGGAAAACCGGCTGTAGTAACATCTCTTAATAATGTTACCCTCGACGTGTCTTGCATGCCATCATCCTCTCATTTGGCAGAGAAAGTCCGTACCTGTCGGCCACTGCCTTTCTGCAAATACACCTATATTCGGTGTGGATTGGGGCAGCAAAGCGGAGAACCACAGCAATTCAGAGGGCCTGCGGTGTGAGACGTGTGCCGGTTGCGGACATTGAGGTTGCTAATAGGAAATCACCGACATGGAGAGCTGCTACAGCTTTAGGTCGGGCAGTGCCATGTGGTGTTGTCGCAGCTTCTTGGTGGGCAATGGGGCAATCCCAGCTGGATTGCTTATGGGCTCCAGATGGTGATGGTTGGGGTGCTGGTCCTGCAAGAAAAACCCATTTCGTGGTGCAATCTGTAAAGCTGGGATAATGTACTGTTGAACTAGGTACTTAGGGTAGGATTTCCGTCAACAGGTTGTTAGATGCCACTGAAGAGGACAGGAATACTGATACAGCAATTTGTGTTGCTGTGCAAACGCCGAGGCCACCAAGCCTGACAGGAAGGAAGGCCTTTTTCCACTGTGAGTCGCTGAGATAAATGTTGAGGGCTTTTTCAAGCACTGATTTCAGCAGGCTGTCGTACTCTTTTAATTGAATATTATTGAAAGATGACGAACATCTAAGAAAGTATGTCAACCTGGGAAGGGATAAGCATCTGGTGAAGAGGTAAATCAAATCTCCATCATGAGCATCGATGTCTTCAATCCTCTCATTCATCCTCTTCAGGTCAGTGATCTTCTTACCAAGGACCTCTTCGATGGCACTCCATCCAAGGGGAGCTCCTAGGAGTGTGCTGTCCTCAAGGTTCATTATATGAATATCAGAGAAAATACCCTTTATTCGCTCTACTATGTGCTTGTTGGTGGAGGTTATTTCGCACTTGGAAGAGTTCAGGATGAGTCCTAGAGTTGCTCCTGGCTCCTGAATTATTCTTGTGTCATCCAGGAGGGAGTCTGGGGAGCCAGCTAGAGTACCATTGTCCAAAAACCAAATGTTGAGCTCACTGGACAGGTTATCGGTGACTTCCTTGATGACTAGGCAGAAAAGAAAAGGAGCAAGGGGGTCACCCTGTTGGACACCTCCTTGTGATTAAATTTCATGTTCCCGAATAACAGAGTTAGATTCTTGCAGTAACATGAGTTTACAAACGGGTAGAGGGAAGGAAAAAAGCGATGAACCGCACTGAGTACTGCATCCCTTTTTACCAGATTAAAAACATTTTTGTAATCCAGTTTTATCAGGGCTTTTTTCATCTGTGTTGTTGGCAATGTAGCCTTCAGCTGCATGAGCCGCTGCCTCACACCCCTTGGGAACTGTCAAGCCCAAGCTGTTTTGGCTTCAGTATGTCTGCTGCTGCCTGGCTAACTGTTTTAGCAACAGCCTTAGTGACGACACGCCTGAGTGAATTGCCTAAAGCTATCGGTCTGATTCCTCTACCCTTTTTCTTCAAGGCACAGAGGGTAGCGCCAAAAAAAGAGAGGCCGTACGGTCTCTGGTACGTTGCCAGCTAGACATGTTGGAGAATATAGTTTTAGTTCCACCAGGAGGCCTTGTGCAATGTCTCCCAGAGCAGGGTCGAGCATTTGTTTGATGCGGTTGGGTCTTAGTCCTGAGAACCCGACTACTGACCCTGGTGGGAAGGATAAAGCTTGTTTATGCACCACGGATTCGAGCACACACAGGGGTTCTGCTCTGCAGACACCGACTAATAGAACACGTCGGAGCTCCACGTCGTCACGTGGAGCTCTGGGTGAGTGTTTGTCTCTCAGGGTGTCTAAATTGGCAGGAGTGGAAGTCACACTGGGTGTTGTATTTGAACTGATGAGCGTTTCCTCAGTTGGTGTGACAGATGGTGTTGGTTACGACAAAGATGAGTCTGGAAGACATGCAGAAGGATTTGCAGATTCGTAGTTATGGCTTCCTGAGAGGCTTTATGTTGAAGACTGTTATGAATTTTGTTACTTGCTATGGGGGGTATTGAGTATTAATGAGAAGGGTCAATAGCTAAAATCAAGATGTATCAAAAATAGTGGAATAGATAGGCCCGGCCTCCAAGGAACATAGTTTCATGTTAATGCTTCAAGGTTTTAGAAACAGATCTGCTGTCTAGTATACAATCATCTACACCACTGCAACAGGATCAATGGAGACTCCTCAAAAACTAACTTATTTATTAAACCCTCTTAACAACCCCCATATACATTACTATAATAACAACACTTTACCAAGGTTTAAAACAAGGCCCCAAAATCTGTTGGTATTACAAATGGGCTACCTGTAAGCATGGGAAATCGGGAAGAACAAATGGAACATGTAAATACGATCACCCTAGAAAGTGCAGAAACCTCCTCAGTACAGGTAAATCTACCAAAAGCTGTGAATTCTTTCACCCAGAAATTTGCAAGAACTCTTTGGACAGGAAAGAGTGCTTCAATGCTGAATGTCCAGCTTTTCATATAAGAGGTACCAGGCGAATAAAACCGACAGACTACCACTATGAAAACAACCACTACTCCATCGACCGGGATATATTTTTAGCAAGAGGAGGAGGAGAAGAATGGCTAAAAATTAACAGACTCTACCACCAACTCGGTCAAATGCTAGAGAGGACGCAAACACAGTGGCCTCCTTACCAGAGCCTCTGATATTAACACCAAGTAAAACATCCAGCACTTCCACTAACACGATAACATCATTTATATTTGCCAACATCCAGGGTATAAAAACACGCAAATCCAACAAAGTTCACTTTACAGATGGTCTCCTTCATGAGGCAAATGCAGTGTTTGCAGCCCTAACGGAAACTCACACAAAGGACTACCTTGATGGTGAAATATGGATCTCAGAGTACAATCTTTTCAGATGTGATAGGAAACACCGGCTTCAGGGTGGGGTCAGCCTCTACATCAAAGACACACTCATCTGTACTGAGCTGCTAAACATCTCAAATGATATGGTGGAAGTGCTGATAGTCAAAATAGAGATCCTAAATGTAGTTGTTGTCCTTGTATATAAGTCACCGGAGGCAAACCCTCAGCAGTTTAAAGACCAACTAATGAAAATAGAACACTGCTTGGAAAACCTCACAAATCCAGCTCCGAACATCATCCTGTTTGGGGACTTCAACCTACGACACCTGAAATGGAAGCACCTGACTAATTCAGTAATATCAGAAAGAATACCAGGAAGTAGCCTAAATGAACAGGCACATTTTTTTTTTTTTTTTTTTTTGAGATATATACAAGAGTTGTTACATTCTTGTACAGCCACTAGTACGCGTAGCGTTTCGGGCAGGTCCTTAATCCTATGGTCCCTGGAATACGATCCCCTGCCGCGAAGAATCGTTTTTTCATCCAAGTACACATTTTACTGTTGCGTTAAACAGAGGCTACAGTTAAGGAATTGCGCCCAGTAAATCCTCCCCGGCCAGGATACGAACCCATGACATAGCGCTCGCGGAACGCCAGACGAGTGTCTTACCACTACACCACGGAGACTGTATGCAAATGACCTGCTGCGGATGTGCGATAGGTTTGCCTTAAACCAGCAAATAGTAGAACCAACTAGGAAGGAGAACACGCTGGACCTCATTTTCACTAATAATGATGAATTGATCGGGAACATAATGATTACAAATACCTGTTACTCAGATCACAACTTAATTGAAGTTCTGACAACCATGGGGAATGGACCTTCAAAACCAGTCCAGATTCCCTGTGGAGGAGATTTCAGCAAATTCAACTTCAATAATAAACAGATAAACAGGGAGCAAATAAACCAGGACTTCACAGAAATAAACTGGGAAGAACAGCTAGAAAATGCAAACCTGAACCAATGCCTGGAAAAAATAAGCTCAGTAGCAATAGAAATATGTTCAAACCGCACACCCTTAAGAAAAAAGAGAAAGAGATGCAGATTGGAACGGGAACGTCGTTCCCTATATAGGCGAAGAAAACGAATCGCGGAACAACTAGAGAGTCGCACCCTATCTCAAGAACGGCGAAGAAGGTTAGGTAGAGAAATAGAAAAAATTGAACTCAAGCTACAAGAATCATACAAAACCCAGGAGAGGCAAAGAGAGCAAAAGGCCATCAGTGAAATAGAGAGAAATTCGAAATATTTTTTCTCCTAGGCAAAATGAAGATCAAAAACCACATCCAGTATCGGGCCCATGCGAAAGGGAGATGGAACTTTCACCAATGACAACAAAGAAATGAGCGAGTTACTGAGGAAGCAGTACGACTCTGTTTTCAGCGAGCCATTAAACACACTAAAGATTGATAACCCAAATGAGTTTTTCAAGGGTATGATACCAACATCAAATCATATATCAGACGTCGCCCTATCCCCACTAGATTTTAAAGAAGCCATAAACAATATGCCTATGCACTCTGCACCAGGCCCGGATTCTTGGAACTCCATATTCATCAAGAACAGTAAAAAAAACACTCTCGCAGGCCCTTCACATTCTGTGGAGACAAAGCCTAGATACTGGCGTTATCCCTGACATACTAAAAACAGCAGAGATACCTCCACTCCATAAAGGAGGAAATAAGGCAGAGGCAAAAAATTACAGACCGATAGCACTAACATCGCCCATCATAAAAATTTTTGAGAGAGTGCTAAGAAGTAAGATCACAAAATACATGGAATCACAGCATCTCCATAACCCGGACAACATGGTTTCAGAACAGGGCGCTCTTGCCTGTCGCAGTTGCTGGACCACTATGATATGGCATTAGATGCTATGGAAGACAAACAAAACGCTGATGTAATTTACACAGATTTCGCAAAAGCTTTTGATAAATGTGACCATGGTGTTATTGCACATAAAATGCGTTCAAAAGGAATTACCAGGAAAATAGGCAGATGGATCTACAATTTCCTGACTAACAGAACCCAATGTGTAATAGTCAACAAAATAAAATCCACCCCATCAACCGTGAAGAGCTCAGTCCCCCCAGGGTACTGTGCTTGCTCCAGTACTTTTTCTCATCCTCATATCGGACATAGGCAAGAACACAACCTATAGCACTTTATCATCCTTTGCAGATGACACTAGGATTTTCATGAGAGTTGGCAACATAGAGGACACGGCAAACCTCTAATCAGATGTGGATCAGGTCCTTCTATGGGCTACAGAAAATAATATGGTGTTTAACGAGGATAAGTTCCAGCTCATGCGCTACGGAAAAATTTAAAATATAAAAACGGAAACCACGTACAAAACTCAGGCAAATCATAACATAGAACGAAAAGGCAATGTAAAGGATCTGGGTGTACTCATGTCGGAAGACCTTACCTTTAAAGAACACAATAAAGTAGCCGTCACAACTGCAAGAAAAATGACAGGTTGGATAACAAGAACTTTTCACACTAGAGATGCTATACCGATGATGATACTTTTCAAAACGCTTGTGCTCTCTAGAGTGGAGTACTGCTGCACAATGACAGCACCTTTCAAAGCTGGAGAAATTGCTGACATGAAGAGCGTGCAGAGATCCTTTACTGCTAGAATCCACTCAGTAAAACATCTAAATTACTGGGACCGACTAAAGAGCCTAAATCTGTACTCCCTTGAGCGCAGGCGGGAGAGATACATAATAATTAATACGTGGAAAATATTTGAGGGGCTGGTCCCAAAACTGTACACAGAAATAACATCACATGAGACCAGAAGACATGGCAGGATGTGCAGAATACCCCTGTTGAAAAGCAGGGGTGCAACAAGTACTCTGAGAGAGAACTCTATCAACGTCAGAGGCCCGAGACTGTTCAACACGCTTCCACTACACATAAGGGGCATAATTGGCCGACCCCTCACAGTGTTCAAGAGAGAACTGGATAAGCACCTCCAAAGGATTTCTGATCAACCAGACTGTGACTCATACGTCAGGCTGCGAGCAGCCGCGTCTAACCGCCTGGTTGATCAGTCCAGCAACCAGGAGGCCTGGTCGACGACCGGGCAGCGGGGACGCTAAGCCCCGGAAGCACCTCAAGGTAACTTCAAGGTAAGGTAGGTACGTCTACTTAAAGAGAGACACATGAAAGGCTTGAAGCAGCCTGAGGGAGCTAAGCCCCACGTGGTACCCTAGTCACAACACAAACACTAAGGGATGCCCAAAACACTGGCTTATA